>NC_084590.1:46385746-46473246 GCF_033807715.1 Cololabis saira
TCAGGTTCCCGGGGATGTTGTCGTAGTTGGGCAGTGTGGCGCGTGGCAGGTTGCAGCTCAGCGGCACGGCGTCCAGCAGCAGCTGCTTCAGCTCCTTGGCCACCATGGCGGCCTCCGCCTTGTCCAGGCTCATGTCCATGGGGTCGGGCACCACCTCTCCCGGGACCTGGCCCTTCTCGTTCTGGACAGACGGACCGGCGGTTAGACACGCTGGTGCATGCTGGGACACGGCCGCAGTGGAGTTTTTGGCAGCCATTTTAGATTTAGTCTTAGGGCCCGATTTACTAAGATCCTAAATAAAGAGTACTAAATTGCGTGTGCACTGAAAAAGTTTGCGCGTGCTGTTGTTGTGTGTTTTGCGGGTGATCAACTAAGATTGCGTGCGCAATTGATAACAGGTGCAAACCTCAGTATTTAAATGAGGTGCTGCGCGTCTTACGGTTTGCGGCGCAAACTTTGCGCCATGGAGAGTCTGGATGGAAAGCAGGATATAGTCGCAAGCGCAAAATGAAATTTGACGAGTTGGAGTTATAGAGATATTAGTGGAAGAGGCAAATTGTTGTGCCGTATTCAGCACCCCTGCCGTGAAAAGCACCCCCTCGTATATTCAATGATAAGTAGACCAAGAAAAAAAAACAACACACTGACACTTCAATATATTTATACACACTCACACAAACACATACTTAGGAGTTTATATTATATATATTTACAAATATTATGGAAGACAACACAGTAAGCAGGCTATTAATTAATGACATCAATAGCCATTTACTCGATCTTTTTTTTTACCCGAATCCATGAGCGCATTTAAACATGAATCATTAACACAAAACTGGACGCTAAACAGAACATGGACAACAGAACATGAACAGAACACGGAATGAGAATATAATTTTTGTCAGACGAGGGGGTGCTTTTCACGGCAGGGGTGCTCAATACGGCACGACACCGGACCGGGGTATGACAACTGCAGAACAAGTATAGGCGCACAATGAGAAACACTTTTTTCTCCATGAAAACACGTGATTTATTTATTATCACAAATAAAAAAATGAATGTGCCTCCTGTGGCAACCTTTTGCTGAATAATACTCGATTTAACATTCAAATAAAATATTTCTCCTTTTGCATGTGGAGATTAGCACCTTCCTTACGAACGTATTAAATAGAGACGCAATCACAATCCACGCAAAAACTTTCAGGCTTGGTAAATCTCATTGCGCGTGGTAAATGGACCAATTTGCATCTTCCCCTCCCAGTATTTAGCGATTTCTGGCGGGTACGCCCCATATTGATTATTCATCAGGGCAAAAGTACTAAATGAATAGCGTGTGCTATTTTGCGCATTTGTGAGACGCAGTCCTCTTTGCACGCTGTTAGTAGATCAGCTGGCACTTTGGTTTGCGGGTGCTGTCAAGTTTGCACACGTTTTTACACACGCAAACCTTTAGTAAATCGGGCCCTTAGTCTTTTGGACGAAAATGCTTATTAATTTTAGTCACATTTTAGTCATTTTTATATGTGATAATTTTAGTATAGTTTTAGTCGACGAAAACTCAAAAAGGTTTTATTCGACAAAAACTCAAAAAGGTTTTAGTCCAGTTTTAGTCGACGAAAACTCAAAAAGGTTTTAGTCTAGTTTTAGTCGACGAAAACTCAAAAAGGTTTTAGTCCAGTTTTAGTCGTCGAAAACCCAAAAAGGTTTTAGTCGACCAAAACTGAAAAAGGTTTTGGTCTAGTTTTAGTCGACGAAAACTCAAAAAGGTTTTAGTCCAGTTTTAGTCGATGAAAACTCAAAAAGGTTTAGTCTAGTTATAGTCGATGAAAACTCAAAAAGGTTTTAGTCGACGAAAACTCAAAAAGGTTTTAGTCGAAGAAAACTCAAAAAGGTGACCCACTAACATTTTCGTCTAGTCTCGTCAACGAAAACTCAAACACGTCTCGTCATGTTTTTATGGAAGAATATTAGGGCCAGGCAGAAGAAAAATAAAAAATTTTAAGGAGGAAGATTTTTTTTTTCATTATGCACTTCGAGAAAAAAGTCGCAATGTCGAGAAAAAAGTTGAAATGTCGAGATTTTGAGAAAAAGGTTATAAAATTTTGACTTTTTTCTCGAAGTGCACAATAAAAAAAATCTTCCCCTCTGAAATATATTTTCTCCTGGATGGCCCTAATACTCTTCCGTATGTTTTGGTCATCATGAAAAAAAGGTGCGTCAACGAAATAATTATAAATAAAAATTAAAACAACACTGCACGGCGGCTAGCTGGACTAGCCAGAGGTCTTACCCGGACTACCCGGACTAGCCGGACTAGCCGGAGGTCTTACCCGGACTAGCCGGACTAGCCGGAGGTCTTACCCGGACTAGTCAGACTAGCCGGAGGTCTTACCCGGACGATGGGGTTGGCTCCGTGCTCCAGCAGGCACTTGACGGCGCCCAGGCAGAGGTTGGAGGCGGCGATGTGCAGGGCGGTGCCGTGGTGGAAGTCGCTGCAGGTGGAGTTCAGCACTGAAACCACAGAAGAAGAAGAAGAAGAAGACGAGCACCGCGCGGTGAAACCAAAGATACTCTATACAGAAGATCACGCATTACCGTTTCTGCCAATGGTATGAAATGTTATCCACTTCCTGTCTCCTTAGTGGGCGTGGTCGCCCCTCTCCCCACATCGTTTTGGAACATACAACACTAGATACAGTACAACTTTAATATTTGCGCCTTATTTTGCCGCTCGTTTTTTTTATCTGCTACTTTAATTTCTGATATCAACCTGATATCAATCATCGGATCAGTCTAATATTCTTTTTTTCCCATCCAAAAAGACTTCAATAATAACAATAACTGTATTATTAAGCAAAGAAGCAAGTTTTATTTTAATTTTAAATTTCAGTTTATTTGATGGGAAAACGACTTTGGCAGTTCTGCAGTGACCGACGACTCTGAGCAGAGCTATGTATTATTATTACATTATATTATATTATATTATTAGCTATGAGAGCCAAATCTGGCGAGAGTGTGTTGCTCAGACAGAGACAGGTCTCAAACTAAGTTCATTTTCTCCTAATCTGTCGGTCTGAAAATTGCCATTTTGGTGTCAGAATGTTCAGAAGGTTTGTGGCTTTTGAAAAATGTTACCCATATTTACTTAGGTTACTATGGGGCGAAGGAATTGGTAATAATCTGTGCTCACACGGTTTTCCAGTAGGACTCAATAGACTCAGGACCTGCTGTTAGTCTCCTAAAGGGGCAGTGGGGAAACCCACGTGACACAGATACAGGAAACACAACCGTAGTGGGCTGTCTCGTTTATAAAACGTCTCTGGTGAAACGTGGCGGAGCATGCCGGGGCCGGGCCGCGGTACCTCTGGGTTTGGACTCCTTCAGCAGAACCCGGATCAGCTCCGGGACGTCGAAGTAGGCGGCGTAGTGCAGCGCGTTCATGTTGGTCCAGCGACTCCTGAGGCTCACGTCGGCGCCCAGAGACATCAGCTGGCTGCTGAGGCGCAGCGCCGCCGCCGGGTCTCCTGCACACACGAGGGGGGGGAAACTGATGGTTCTGGACCCGGTACCACCCTCCCAGACCCCACCCATCCCAACAGCCCTGACTGGATCCAGAACCAGAACCGGTTCTTACCGACTCCGTGGGCGCCGGCCTTGCAGCTGTAGTGCAGCAGCGTCATGTCGGTCAGGCCGTCGCGGTCGTTGACATGGCAACCGCGCCTCAGGATCTGGCAACGAGACGAGACGGTTTTACCGAGCTGGAGGTTCTGATGAACTGATGACCTCATACAAAAGTTATTGATCATGTCCTTCCATCCATCCATCCATCCATCCATCCATCCATCCATCCATCCATCCATCCATCCATCCATCCATCCATCATCCATCCATCCAACCATCATCCATCCATCCATCATCCATCCATCCATCCATCATCCATCATCCATCCATCCATCCATCCATCATCCATCCATCCATCCATCATCCATCCATCCAATATCCATCATCCATCCATCCATCCATCATCCATCCATCCATCCATCATCCATCCATCCAACCATCATCCATCCATCCATCATCCATCCATCCATCCATCATCCATCCATCATCCATCATCCATCCATCCATCCATCCATCCATCCATCCATCATCCATCTATCATCCATCCATCCATCAGTCCATTCATCCATCATCCATCCATCATCCATCCATCCATCCATCCATTAATCCATCCATCCATCCATCCACCCATCCATCCATCCATCCATCCATCCATTAATCCATCCATCCATCCATCCACCCATCCATCCATCCATCCATCCATCCATTAATCCATCCATCCATCCATCCATCCATCCATGATCCATCCATCATCCATCCACACATCCATCCATCCATCCATCATCCATCCATCCATCCATCCATCCACCCATCCATCCATCCATCCATCCATCAGTCCATTCATCCATCATCCATCATCCATCCATCCATCCATCATCCCTCCATCCATCCTAGATAACCAGGTTAATGGTGATAACCGTAGATTACCGGGTGACCATGTGACCATCTGCTGGGTCACGTGACCCTC
The DNA here is from genome assembly GCF_033807715.1 of Cololabis saira. Lineage (NCBI taxonomy): Eukaryota > Metazoa > Chordata > Actinopteri > Beloniformes > Belonidae > Cololabis > Cololabis saira. Next base: position 46,390,335 of record NC_084590.1, read on the forward strand.
CTTCCTCCTACAGTCTGAGTCAGCTGCTGAGTCAGCTGAGCCAGGATTCTGGCCCGGTTCCAGTCGGATCCACAGAGAGGTCGGTCCTGCCGGGCTTCTTGTTTCAGGCCCGTCAGCATGTTCGGAGTCGTCCTCAGCTTGTCCGGGTCACGTTGGCGTCACCATGACGACCCCAACCGCTGCTCATGCTGCAGAACCTGAGGAGGTTCTGCCCGACCCGACCCTGAACCCAGACCCAAACCCAAACCCAGACCCAAACCCGAGCCCTCCGCGCTCTCACCTCGTTGCCGATGAGGTCGATCTTGTGCTGCACCTGCGGCACCCATTGGCGGATGACAGCAAACAGCTCGGGGACGGTGGTCCGCGGGTCCAGCAGGATCTCCAGGCAGGCCGGGTCGTTGGGGTCGAAGAAGGTGAACGCTGCAGAACCACCGGGAGAGAACCGGGTCAATCACCAACGTCTGACTCTGCAGCTTTGATCCCAACCAAAACCAGTAGAAATGGGCAGATAAAAGCTTCCTGTTGATTTAAGGTGGACTGAAGAGTTCTGGCAGGCCTGAGTGGGTCCGGCAGCTCTGAGTGCATCTGAGGAATAACAACGAGCTCGTCGTCTAGCGGCAGCGGGCCAGAGACCCTCAGAAAACACCGCCGGGGACCAGCTCTTCCCATAATATAACCCCCCTGGTTGAGGATTTAAGGTGGACTGGTTCCAGTTACAATGCCATAGATAAAGGCATCAGATAAAGGCTTTACTAAACACTAACTAGAGGCTAGTGATGCACCGAAATGAAAATGTGTGGCCGAAACCGAACACTTGGCCGAATACCGAACAATACCGAACATGGTTCTTCGCAGTTTTTCATTTATTTTGCCAATTTTTTCACCATTGCATAAATCAAATAAATTTGATTTAGGCATGCTTTTAAAAGAAAAAAATCTTTTACAAAATTACAAGGTAGAAAACATTTGTTGAACATAAAAAACTGAACATTTTTTAATTTCCCAGCATTTCTTAAATATTCCAGCAGACATTATACCAGCAAAGAACAATAACTTAAAATAAAAAAAATAGCAAAATAAATTTTTTGGCCATCTTTGAGCTTACGTTAGGCTTAACTGACTGAACATTGTAACATAGGCCTTAAAACAATAAAAATGCATTAAAGCGCTCAGGGTTTTTTATCATTTCAAATGATAAATCAAACTTGTAGTGCTGAAAGACTTTGCAGATGTTTCCCCTCTAGATATTTGAGCAGAAAATTCATTGCAAACAGCCATTCTTTTATTATTCTTTGCCACTCTAAAATACTTCCACACTGCTGACATGTTTGCACCGCACCACTTCACTCCACGCTCTTTTATCTGTTTGATTTCGTCATCTAAACGCACCTGTAATAGATTGATTTATGTTGTTTTGGTTCCACCTGCTGGTGAATGTTAGTTACATTCTTATGTAGTTAGTTTTTGGTTGGCCAACGATTTATGTGGTGCGCAACAGTTACGGAGCGGCCAGTCTATTTCCTTATTTTACAACGCCGTTATTAATTGTTCGGTTTTTTCCCCACTTATTCCACTGAACACCGAAAGTGTTTTTTTGCCATTTTCAGCCGAACAATTTCGGTTACCGAACAATCGGTGCATCACTACTAGAGGCTTTACTAACACTAACTAGGGGTTTACTAAACACTAACTAGAGGTTTACTAATCACTAACTAGAGGCTTTATTAAACAATAACTGGAGGTTTACTAACACTAACTAAAGGTTTACTAAACACTAACTAGTTTGGTTTTAAAGGTGGAGGTGGTGTCAGCCTCCTTAACTCAGATTGGAAGTTGGTTCCATAGTAACGGTTCCTGTTAGCAGAAGACCGCCCTCCAAATCTACATTTAGATACGTTAGGAACTACGAGTAAACCTGCACTCTGAGAACGGAGAGCTCTGCCAGGAACATAAGGCACTATCAGGTCTTGCAAATAATGCAGATCTAAGCCGCTTTGGGCTTTATACGCAAGTAATAACATTTTAAATTGGATTCGGAATTTTACGGGTAGCCAATGGAGCGAAGATAACACTGCTGATTCCTGTCAGCACTCCCGCTGCTGCATTTTGGATCAGCTGGAGCCTATTCAGCAAATTACTTGGACATCCTGCTAATAACACATTACAGTAATCCAGTCTAGAAGATACAAATGCATAAACTATTGTTTCAGCATTGATCTTTGATATTACGCTGTTTTAAAAACCTGATTAATATATGGTTTAAACGACAAATCCTGATCCAAACAACACCAAGGTTTCTCACAGTTGCACTGGAAGCCATCGCAACACCATCTAATCCCTTCCTAAGATGCTCTAGACCAGAGATATTCAATTGGCGGCCCGCGGGCCACATGCGGCCCGCCAGGAGCTTTTATGTGGCCCCTTGTCACATTTCAAAAAAGGGAGTGTTTGTTGAAATTATTTTTTTTTTTTTTTTTTTTTTATAATAGTGATGCACCGAATGTTCGGCCGAAAATAGCAAAAAAAACACTTTCGGTGTTCGGTGGAATAAGTGGGGAAAAACATGACATGCCAGGAATGCGTTCACACAAGGTGCGATTTTTATTTGTAATGTGTGCAGAGAATGCATATCGCATTTAAGTTTAAGATGCTTGGTAGCCTTTTTTTAGTTGGTTAACGATGCATAGTGTTTGTACATGTTAATCTCTGTTGGAGATGTTTTTTACTTCGGATTTTTTGCCAGTGTTGCACAGTGTTAATGTTTGTCACATTATTATTAACCTCCGTTGTAACGAGGACTTGTTTACATCATTAGGCTTCTAGGATTGGCCTGAAATGTTTTTCATTTGAATAAGTGAGGACTTTGCATTTCAGATGGAACTTCTAAGCCTCCTATAATTCGTGATTGTTTTGTTTTGTTGATATAATGCACAGATGTGTCATTAATAAAGGAGCTTATGGTTAATATATTGGTTGCTTATTTATAACATCAAACTGGCTACTATGGACTAAAATGCTTGTGCTCAATGCTTAATATAATATTCAAATAAGGAAATCTTGGTGAAAGTGGTGCTTTGTCATTATGGCGTGTTTTATTAAAAGTAGGTCAATATCAATTTCATTAAGTTTGCACAATGCATGGTTTCAAAATGAATTCAAAATAATTTTTCTTTATCTGAATATTATATTTAACATTCACAATTACTAAATCTGGAGACAATTAATACATAATTCATATGTAAACTAGATATATTCAAATGTATAATACAAATGTATTATATTTACATAAGTCTTCGTCTTTGAGTGCAAAATACATTTTGAAAATCCCCACATTTTCAAATTGTGCGGCCCTCTCCATACAGTCCTTTTGCAGATGTGGCCCCCGGCCGAATCTAGTTGAATACCCCTGCTCTAGACCAAGAATGATAACCTCTGTTTTATCTGAATTTAAAAGTAAAAAGTTAGCGAACCTCCAGTCCTTGATGTCCCTAAGACATGCCTGAACTTTAGCTAACAGTTCTGTCTCATCCGGCTTCATAGACAAATAGAGCTGCGTATCATCAGCATAGCAACAAACATTAATGCCATGACTCTGGATTATAGTTCCCCATGGCTGCATGTAGAAACTGAACAAGATTGGTCCTAGCACTGAACCCTGAGGGTCACCATAGCATATTGGACCTGTAACTTTAACTTTAACAAATCACAAAGTTTCTCAAGAAAACACCACCGGGCCGGACTGGCTCTTCCCTTAACCTAACCCCCCTGGTTGAGGATTTAAGGCGGACTGGTTCCACCTTAACGAATAATAAAGTTTGTTTCCTGAACTAAAAGTAAACACGACTGCTACCCGAGACCCAGACCCGGGTCCCACAACCTGGACCCCAAAGAAACTAGTCAATCAGAGCCTCTCTGATTTAAGGTGGTATGAGTTTGGGGTATCGGGCCAGCAGCCCTCTCCAGCCTCAAATGGTGAGTGTTTTTAAGGCGGTATGACGTACCGTAGTCCTTGGGCAGCGGCGCCTGGGCCGAGGGGTGCACCATGGGCCGGCGCCGCGGCTCCTGAACCGGACTCTGGTACTCGGACACGGACAGTGGCTCCGGGTCCAGGTCTGCGGGGGGGTCGTCCTCCTCCTCCTGCTCCTCCCGCTCCTCCCGCTCTTCTTCCTGCTCGTCCTCTTCGTCCTCCTCCAGCCTCTCCTGCCCTTCCTCCTCCTCCTCCTCCTCTTCCTCCTCTTCCTCCTCCTCCTCCGTCAGCACCTCCTCCTCCTCCTTCTGGGTCTTCCCCTCCTCCGTCTCCTCCGTCTCCTCCGTCTCCTCGCGGTCGTGCCGCTCCTTCTCCTGCACCTCCAGGTTCTCTTCTTTGGTCATGGCGGCGGGTTCGGCTGGAGTTTAACACAAAACACAGTTCAAACGATTAATTTTTTATTTTTTCACTATTATTTTTAAGACGATTATATGGTTTAAAGCAGCACAACGTAACTTTCAGCTTTTGTTGAGTTTGGTGGCATCTTTTGGACAAAAGCGGTAGTGCTTTACCAGAAAGAACACTACGTTTCCCATGAGCACCAGCGCGTACTGCCGGAAAACTCCTGTCCCGTCGCTGCATTTGTTTTGATGAGAGAACACGGGACGCTTTTCTGTTTCACCAAGTGAACAGACGGAACGCAAAAAAAAGATGTTAAACTGCTGGAAAGGAACTGGAATTTACCGGGATACCTTAAACAAGGAAGCCAGGGAGCGGTATATGGAGAAAATAATGATTATTAACGGTCTGGATCCATATGAAATCCCTACTAAAGAATGGAGCTCCTCGTCTGAGCGCCACTCTTTAGAAGGATTTACTGCCGCAGTTCTGCAGAACCACCGTCTCCGGCTACCTTGTTTAGGAGTGTTTGGCAGCTGCTTTGGTAAATGTTTGACTCGCCATGTGTTTCAATAAATTAGTATAATAGGACAACATACAGTACATGTTTTGTATTACTCTTACTTCTCTTTTCTTTTTTTTTGACTGCTATATATGCTGAAGAGGCTCCGAGGCGTGAGCAATATTTTTGTTTTCCTTGTGAGATTATTTTTTTCCTCTGCAGCTACAAATAAGAGTTAATATTTTTCCTCAACAAACTAGTTTTATCTGAAGATTGGGGTTAATCGCACCGCAGAGAGCTGGCCAGCAACTGCGTTTAGCTGGAGAAGTGGGAATAAAACCCGTATGAATGATCCGACCCGGTCTGTGTGAGTGTTTGTGGTTTACTGTGTGGAAGGTTATGTTTGGTCGTTACAGCCGCGATCCAAGCGAGCCGACGACTCTTTCACTCTTTTACTCTGTTATATCAGATACTTGGCCTCCGTGGTTCTGCTTCCAAGCAGGAAAGCGGTGAAAAGTTAAACCATTAGGATCTTTTCCTCACGTCTGTTGTGTGGAGCTGCTGCAGCCACAACGCAGCAACAGCTTCTGCGGAGCTCTGCGCTCCAAGCCCCGCCCATTTTCGTCTCGACTGCGAATCGGGAAGGAGGGGGAAGTGACGTATGCCGTAAAGCAGTCAAAGCCGTAAAAATCTGTAGTTTTTTAGTGTGGCAGGGTTCCTACCATGCTCCTCAAAGTTACATAGTGCCAGTGAAGGCGATACAGACCCCTCAGACCATGACAGAGGTGTCATTAAACCTGTTGGAAGTTGATGTACCATCACAATGACTCTGGAAATATGATATTAAGGTGGAAAAGTTACATAGTGCTGCTTTAACACAATTCATTTGAAAACGATTATTTTTAAAACTTTTTTTTTAAGATTATTTTTTAAACAATTATTTTTTAAACGTTTATTTTTTAAATGATTATTTTTTAAACAATTATTTTTAAAACAATCATTTTTAAAGTGATTATTTTTTAAACGATTAATATTAAAACGATTAATCAGGTGATTATTTTACCAATTAGTTGACTAATCTAAGGAGTAATTGGACGATTATTCTAACGATTAATTTTATAACAATTATTTTTTCAAATGATTATTTTTTTAAACGATTAATTTTAAAACGATTATTTTTTAAATTACATTTTTTTAATAATTTTTCTGTTGTTCGATTAATAAAAACCATAATGTATCAAACAAATATAAAAAATCTTTAATATAGTTTATTAAATAACAGTTTTGCAAGAAAATAAAAATATAGAATAAAATTATCCAAAATAAAACGCCATTCTTTTATTCTCACAAATTATCCAAACGTGTTAAAAATAACATGTTAAAAATAACATATTTAGATAAAACAGCGATGTTTCACACTAAATTACATATTTTTATTACATAAAAAAATATAATCAAGTTTTTAGTTTGTGGCGTTTGTGTTCACAAGGCAACCGTCGGTATCTGTTCAAAGCTGTTAACAAATGCCATGCGCGAACCAATTGTTCTCTCATTGGTCAGAAATGAACGCGGAAAAGGAGTTTCCTCTTCCATACCCCGGGATAAACAACAATGGTTATGAGTGAGTTGTGTCGGTTGCTGTGTGGACTATGTTCTCACTGCAAACGAACCGCTCCAGGTCTGGAATGGAAGCAAGCTGAGACCACCTCTCCTAGGAGATCTCGGCTCGCTTGTTTTGTCCCGCATCCAAACAATTACTGTGTTCACATATACCAAACGAACCGTCAAAGGAACATGACCTCGGCATAGGAATGTTCACTTGAAAACAGGCAACAGACAGCGTTGTACCAAAATTTCCCATTACAGACCCCAGACCACGAGGCCTCTGGGACTTGTTGTTTTGATAGACCATGATGCATCAGCAGGAGACGGAGGCGGGGCGGCGACGGACTTCCCCAAACGTGAAGCTTGGCGGCCGACGCTCGGCTGAACCTGGGTCATGTGACCCCAGACGGGGACCAAGGTTCTGCGATGGTCCGGTCCAAGTCCAAGACCCTGACTGAAATGCTCCTCTACTTCTAGAACGTGCACGTCACCTCCAGCGTCTCAGCCTCCATCTTTGTTTCTCTGCTTCAGCATCAGTCCAGGATCTGAGGCTGAGAGCCCCCCCCCCGTCATTAGCTGGCGCTGGATTCAATCACTTTAACAAATGGACGAGATGCTGAAATCCATCCGGCGGCCGCTCCCTCCATCATCCATTCCTCCATCATCCATCCCTCCATCATCCATCCCTCCATCATCCATCCCTCCATCATCCAGCCCTCCAGCATCCATCCCTCCGTCATCCATCCCTCCATCATCCAGCCCTCCGTCTCCCCGAAGAGTGACGAGCAGAAAACAGGAGTGAATCTAAATCTCCGGTCCTGTCATCACCATCACTTTGTTCCCAAGACGGGGAGAGAGAGAGGGGCGAGAGAGGAGAGAGAGAGAGAGAGAGATAGAGGGGTGAGAGAGGGGCGAGAGAGGAGAGAGAGATAGAGGGGTGAGAGAGGGGCGAGAGAGGAGAGAGAGAGGGGCGAGAGAGGAGAGAGAGAGAGAGAGGGGTGAGAGAGGAGGATGAACCCCCTCAGCCACGTGGATGGATAAATACCTTATATGGATATCTGGGGGCGGGGCCTATCTGGGGGTTAAAAAATGGGGCCCTGTATGCAACTGCTACTAGGAGCCGGGTAAGACCCCTCACGCTAACGTGACGACGATAACGGGAGGAAGCTAACGTGAAGATGCTAACGTTAAGACGCTAACGTTAGGGTGATAACACGAGGATGCTAATGTGAGGAAGCTAACGTTAGGATAACAATGTGAGGACGCTAACATGAGGACACTAACGCAAAGACTCTAACGTGAGGAAGCTAACATGAAGATGCTATCATTAAGACGCTAAAGTGAGGACGCTAACGTGAAGATGCTAATGTGAGGACGCTAACATAAGGACGCTAATGTGAAGATGCTAACGTTAAGATGCTAAAGTGAGGACGCTAACGTGAAGACGCTTATGTGAAGACGCTAATGTGAGGATGCTAACGTGAGGACGCTAACGTGACGACGCTAACGTGAGGATGACAACGTGAGGACGCTAACGTGAGGAGGCTAACATGAGGATGATAACGTTATGATGACAACGTGAGGATGCTAACATAAGGACGCTAACGTTAGGATGACAACTTGAGGATGCTAACGTGAAGACTCTAACGTGAGGACGCTAACATGAAGACGCTAACATGAGGATGCTAACATGAGGATGCTAACATGAGGACGCTAACGTGAGGAAGCTAACGTGAGGAAGCTAGTGTGAGGACGATAACGTGAGGACGATAACGTGAGGACGATAACGTGAGGAGGCTAACGTGAGGAGGCTAACGTGAGGACGCTAACGTGAGGAAGCTAAACTCAGATCAACTACTGGGTCCTGCGAATGCTGCTCAAAACTGTGAAGGTAAAACAGCTGGGAGGTTTCCGTAGCAACGAGTCTTGACTGGCAGCTCGTGGTTTCCATGGTGACCTGAAGTTCAACATTCTATCACGCTGAAACTTTGTTAAAAACGGTGAAGCAGGTAGGTGGACCGCTGCAGTTATTTACAGGAATGTTTCCTGCTACAAACGGAACTGAGTTCTTCGCTGAGCTTCGTCCTCGGACCTGTCCAGACCCGGACCGGGTCCACAACCAGACCCGCCGGTCGGTTAGTAAAAGTAACACAACAAGACGTGTTCTCTCAAAGACATGAAGGACCGTCTCTGCAGGACTCAGAGGTCCAAAACCAAAGCTACCCTCTACAGTAGAGGACCTGCAGGTCTGGAACTGGATCCTAGTGGTCTGTAGAGGACCTGCAGGTCTGGATCTGGACCCTAGTGGTCTGTAGAGGACCTGCAGGTCTGGATCTGGACCCTAGTGGTCTGTAGAGGACCTGCAGGTCTGGATCTGGACCCTAGTGGTCAGTAGAGGACCTGCAGGTCTGGAACTGGATCCTAGTGGTCTGTAGAGGACCTGCAGGTCTGGATCTGGACCCTAGTGGTCTGTAGAGGACCTGCAGGTCTGGATCTGGACCCTCACACAGGAACTTAAATCTGACTGCAGATCGCCGTGACGACGCCGTTTAGAACCTGAACCTGGTGGTTCCTGCTTTGGTGACGAGACTAGAACTGGTTGCTACAGCGACGGAGACGGAGGCCCTGGACCTGACGGAGAACCGGTCTGGTCCGGTTCCCCTGGACCGACAGAGACCAGCATCTCTACTGGATCACACACACACAAACACACACACCGTCACGTGATCAGCTGCTTGTTATTATGGGATGTCTGGGAGACGCCCCCCCCCCCCCCCTCTCTCTCTCTCTTCTTCTCCATCCAGCCTCCATTTTACAACAGAACCAGGCGCGCCCCCGTGGAGGGTCGCAGGTTCAACGACAGGCGCGCCCCCGCGGTGCACACGCAGAAAAACAGCAGATTTATTGATTTATTCAGGCCTCCGCGCGCGGCCCCGCGTCAATGTGCGCGGCCCCGCGAGGACACAATGAAAACATGCGGAAAACACGGATCTCTCCCCCACGCATGAACAACAACATCAACCCCCCCACATGAAAAACACGTTTAACCAGGTTTACATCCAGAACCGGGCCTGGACTGGACCGGTTGGGCCCGGAACAGCGCCCCTCTTCATCCCCGCCATCCCTCCTCCTCATCCTCCTCATCCTCATCACCATCTTCCATCCCCAGCGCGTCCACCCCCCGATCCCCCTCCCTGGGGGGGCAGAACTCCTGGATGCGACGGTTCTTACCTGAAAATCCGTCCTCTGGTGAAGCTGGTCCCGACTGTGACGCGCAGCACGGACACGAGCACGGATGGATGGAGGGATGGATGGAGGGATGGATGCTCACTCCTCTCTCTCTCTCTCTTTTTCTCTCTCTCTCTACTGCCCTCTCTCGATCAAGGCGCGTCACGACAGCGCGGATCAAAACAGAGACAGTAATCAGATTACACCCGACCCGACCGTATATATCAGCATCACTGAAATGGACCTGATGCTTAATCAATGACAACGATATACAAAGAAATATTATCCATATATTTATTCAAACAAAGCCGTTTATAAGCACTAAACTGTAATTAAATACAGACACATGCAGATGTAGCAAAACATTAAATCAAATGCAAAATACAAATAGTTTACAAAACTGTACATTAACAAGAGGAAGAACTGCTGATCACCAGATTCTGTCACCTTGGTAAATAAATGATTAAATAAATGATTGTTGAATAATAATAATAATAATAATAATAATAATAATAATAATGATAATAATAATAATAATAATAATAATAATAATAATAATAATAATAATAATAATAATAATAATAATAATAATAATAATAATAATAAATCATTTAAATGCCCCCTGCTGGTCACTTCGCGTACTGCCCTCTGTTATTATAACAGACTGTAGTTGCGGCCTGCGGCCACCAGGGGGAGACGGAGGTTCTGGTTGCAGACCACGTGACCAGCTTCAGAGAGAGGGTCCATCATAGACATATATACGTATATACCTGTATTCAATTCAATTCAATTCAATTTTATTTATATAGCGTCTAATACAACAGATGTTATCTCTAGACGCTTTCCAGAGATCCAGAACATGAACATAAACATAAACCGAGCAATTATTATATAAACAATGGCAGGTAAAAACTCCCATAGTGGGAGAAAAGCCTTAAGCCAATTATTGGCAAGAAAAACTCCGCTTTAGGAGGGAAGAAACCTTGAGCAGGACCAGGATCATAAGGGGGGACCCTCCTGCCGAAGGCCAGTCTGGGGGAGTCGGGGACGTCAAAAGCACACAGCAGGCAGGTGGAAGCAGCAGCGGGATGACCAGAGGGGGGGGAGGGCCGGGAACACAGGCCAGAACGCAGCTCCCGAGGCTCCAGCCTGCAAACATACACAAAAGAGAAAAAAGGGGGCCGGCACAAGAAACTACAGGAACGATGGACAAAAATGATAGCTATGAGATATTTATAATAAATAAAAATGGAAAAGGAGAAGAGAGGAAGGGAAAAGGAGAAGAAGGGTAAGAGGCACCGCCCAGCGGATCATGTCGGTGCCCCCCTGCAGCATAAGCCTATAGCAGCATATCTACCACGAAGCTATATTTGAGACTAACTATTATAGTCTTGTTCTATAGCTGCAACTATGACTACTGACTCTAACACACTAGAGTTTACACTACCTAGAGATTTACCAACACCAGCTAGAGGTTTACTAAACACTAACTATAGGCTTTACTAAACAGAAAGGTTTTAAATTTGGTGTTAAAGGTGGAGGTGGTGTCAGCCTCCTTAACCCAGATTGGAAGTTGGTTTCATAGTAATGGTGCCTGATAGCAGAACGCCCGCCCTCCAAATCTACATTTAGATACTCTAGGAACTACAAGTAAACCTGCACTCCGAGAACGGAGAGCTCTGCCAGGAACATAAGGCACTATCAAATCTTGTAAATAATGCGGAGCTAAGCTGTTTTGGGATTTATATGCAAGTAATACAATTTTAAATTGAATTCTGAATTTTACAGGTAGCCAATGGAGCGACGCTAACACTGGAGAGACGTGGTCTCTCCTGCTGATTCCTGTCAGCACTTGTGCTGCTGCATTTTGGATCAGCTGGAGCCTATTCAGCAAATTACTTGGACATCCTGCTAATAACACATTACAGTAATCCAGTCTAGAAGATACAAACGCATGAACTAGTGTTTCTGCATCACTCTGCGAGAGGATTTTCCTAATCTTTGCAATATTACGGAGATGGAAAAACGCTATTTTACAAACCTGATTAACATATGGTTTAAACAACAAATCCTGATCGAAAACAACACCAAGGTTTCTCACAGTTGCACTGGAAGCCATCGCAACACCATCTAAGCCCTTCCTAAAATGCTCTGGACCAAGAATGATAACCTCTGTTTTATCTGAATTTAGAAGCAAGAAATTTCTGGACATCCAGTCCTTGATGTCCCTAAGACATGCCTGAAGTTTAACTAACGGTTCTGTTTCATCCGGCTTCATAGACAAGTAGAGCTGCGTATCATCAGCATAACAATGAAAGTGTATGCCGTGATTCTGGATTATACTTCACGACCATGGACCTGTATGTCTATGGGTCCATGGTCGTGGTTAGGGGGCGGGGCTTAGAGACGCTGCTGCATGAAGCTACGATTGGCCGAAGGTGGGTGGAGGGGGCGGGGCCTAAACTAAACTAAAGTGTGTGTTTCTGTTCGAACAACCTCACAGGTTCTGGTGCTGCTCTGAACCGGTCCAGACCTGGTCTGTGGTCCAGGACTTGTCTCTGGTCCGGCCTGGTCTGGACCACAGACCGGGTTTGTGGTCCAGACTGGGACCAGTCTGATCCAGACCGGTCTGTGGTCCGGACCTCGTTTGGACCACAGACCCGGTTGAGGTCCAGACCGGTACCGGTCTGTGGTCCCGACCCGTCTGTGGTCCAGACACTGTTGAGTTGAACGGGTCAAAACTAAAGATTGTTTAACGGTCTCTTGTTTTACGTCCTGATCCAAATGGTCCAGATGGTCCTGGTCCTGGTCCTGGTCCTGGTCCTGATCCAGATGGTCCTGGTCCTGGTCCTGGTCCCGGTTCTGTCCAGACCTGGAGGAAGCTTCACTTCTGGTCTCAGAGAGGTGTGAGGCACCGCAGGAACCTGAGGACACACTTCCTCACCTCTGGTCCCCTTTTGTCTTTACGACCCCCCAACGGTCCTGTTGGGCCCGACGGCACACTCAACACCTCCCCGAGACCTGGACCATCAAAGCTCCTTCACACCCACCCGGACCCCCCCACCAGGAGGACTTGTGCCTCCAGAGGACACACTTCTGTCTGACGCCCTGCTGTCGTCTTCCCGGTGGGGGGGGGGGGGGGGGGGGGGGGGGGTCGCTAAACGACGCTGACGTGAGGCGTGTGCCGGAGGGGGGGACTTCAAAAGGAGATGTACAGGAAGCTGGTACCATCAGGAACGACCTTCAGATGAGCCGAGGATCTGGATCTGGCTGCAGAAACCATGACTACGTTTACATGCAGTCAAAATTCGGGTTATTGCTAATATTCCGGTTACTGAAACATTGGGAATATTCCGTTTCCATGCGTGAGCAAACAGAGTTATCCCTGTATACATGGTAATCTGGATCAAACCAGTGACGCGTGGAGAACGTGATGACACAATTACTGTCATTTCCGCTTCTTCTTCCTGTATCCAAATTCAAAACAAATGCTGCTTCGCTCAACTTTTCGCTCACCTTCTTGTAAATCTCGCTATCCCGGTACTTTCTACCGTCTACAAATGCAGAAATGTTCATATCCTTCATTACATTTATGAAGTGATTAGTCTCCTCCTCACTCCAAAAGTGTTGGCGTGGTCTTGCGTTTCTCCTCCATGTTTAGAAGTACGTCCTGGACTCAAAAGACCAAGATTCTTTGCAAAAAGAACATGCGCAGAAAACAAATTCCTGTTCCTTTTGATGGGGATATTCCGTTATACATGCTATACATGACCAAATATTCGGGTTAGAAAAGGAGTAACCCAGGGGTCATTTTCGGGTTTTTAAAAACCGGAATATGAGCAAATTCCGGTTATTCAAAGGGGTTATTGGTGTTTACATGGCCGTGCAAAACCGGGTTATTGCTAATATTCCGGTTTTAAAAGGGTTATTGACTGTATGTAAATGCAGTCCATGTGACAAGAATCAGGGAAAGGGGGGTCCTGGAAAACCACATGGATCCAATCTAGTCTCAAGTTTTTATTCTTTACTTAAAAAGCACATTTTAAAAGTTTTGTGTCGTTGGTTTGAAAAAAAAAACGAGACACGAGTAACATGAGAACATCGTCAGCGTATCAAATGTTACGTTAAATGTGATGTTATTACTGGACCTGAGCATCTGAAACAACCGCAGACCAGCAGGTCCTGCTACCCTGACTGCCCCCCATCCCTCTGGACCGGGGGGGTCTGGACCCATGGGACCACATGAGACCACATGGGACCACATGAGACCACATGGGACCACATTGTCCTTATTGACAGAAGTTTGTTTCGCGTACTGGCCTCTGTAACTAAGGCCACGTTTACACATAGCCGGGTATTTACAAAAACGGATATTTCCCCCTCTACATTTTGAAAAATATCCTCGTTTACACAAACCCGCATAAATATGCTGTTAAGGTGCTATGAGCATCCAAACCTGCAGGGGGCAGTGTAACGAGAAGATAAAGTCATGCTAGCCAATCAGAATCCTGGAAAAAAACATCAACAAATGACACGTGTGAAGCCTGAATAATATGGTTCCGTGTTAAATCGACGGCGTAGCCTACGTACGGTGCGTGTCGCCGTGTACCCTACGCCGTAGGCTCTGCGTTGGTGTAACGCTGAACCATAAATCAGCCTGGACTGCCAGTTACTTCCAAGATGAACGAGAGTCTTCCGTTTGGAGTGACAGAGAAGTGGAGTTACTTTTAAGTGTGACGTTAGAATATAAAACAGGTAAAATACAAGAAAATATTGATGGTGGCCAAACAAATTGAAAACACAGGTCGCACACATGACGCTGGGGACGTTTTTTGGCTCATAATGTGACGTTCTGAAGCCTAAATGTCAGTTTCCCTCCGTTTACAAGCAAACGTGAAAACTGAGTTTTTGAAAATCTCCACTTTGGCCGGAGTTTTCAGAAATTATCGTTTTTGGTGACTTAGAGCTTCGTTTTCGTGTAAACGAACGGCCAAAACACATGAAAACACCACCGTTTTTGCTCCGTGTAAACGGGGCCTAAGAGAGACTGTAGTTGCGGCCTGCGGCCACCAGGAGGAGGCAGAGGACCTGACTGCAGACCACGTGACCATCTTTAGAGAGAGGGTCCATGGTTGTGGTTAGGGGGCGGGGCTTAGAGACGCTGCTGCATGAAGCTAGGATTGGTCGAAGGTGGGTGGAGGGGGCGGGGCATAAACTAAAGTAACTAAAGTGTTTCTGTTTCAGGCTCCAACTCGGTGGACGAACAAGGAAACCCGGTGAGTTCTGCTCCCTCACAGGTTCTGGTGCTGCTCTGACCCGGGTCCAGGTCCAGGTCTGTGGTCCTTCAAACTCCCAGAGTTCCTTGCGTCTGTTTGTGAGTCCACTAGTGACAGCTTTTTCATGAGACCTGGATGGAGACTAGTCTGGATCCGTGTGGTTTTCCAGGACCCCCCTTTCCCTGATGCTTGTCACATGGTGCTGGTCTCCAGAGTCTGGTCCAGAGCCAGATCCTCGGCTCATCTGAAGGTCGTTC
Organism: Cololabis saira; assembly: GCF_033807715.1. Taxonomy (NCBI): domain Eukaryota; kingdom Metazoa; phylum Chordata; class Actinopteri; order Beloniformes; family Belonidae; genus Cololabis; species Cololabis saira. The sequence continues at coordinate 46,405,569 of NC_084590.1, forward strand.
CTGATGGTACCAGCTTCCTGTACATCTCCTTTTGAAGTCCCCCCTCCGGCACACGCCTCACGTCAGCGCCGTTCAGTAACCCCCCCCCCACCGGGAAGACGACAGCAGGGCGTCAGACAGAAGTGTGTCCTCTGGGGGCACAAGTCCTCCTGGTGGGGGGGTCCGGGTCGGTGTGAAGGAGCTTTGATGGTCCAGGTCTCGGGGAGGTGTTGAGTGTGCCGTCGGGCCCCAACAGGACCGTTGGGGGGTCGTAAAGACAAAAGGGGACCAGAGGTGAGGAAGTGTGTCCTCAGGTTCCCGCGGTGCCTCACACCTCTCTGAGACCAGAAGTGAAGCTTCCTCCAGGTCTGGACAGAACCGGGACCAGGACCAGGACCAGGACCATCTGCACCAACTGGATCAGGACGTAAACAAGGGGCTGTTTAACGGTCTTTAGTTTTGACCGGTACACCTCAACCGAGTCCGGACCACAGATGGGTCTGGACCAAATGAGACCACATGGGACCACATTGTCCTTATTGACAGAAGTTTGTTTGGCGTACTGGCCTCTGTAACTAAGACAGACTGTAGTTGCGGCCTGCAGCCACCAGGGGGAGACAGAGGACCTGACTGCAGACCACGTGACCAGCTTCAGAGAGGGGGGTCCATCGTCATGGATGTATTATTTAACCTGGATACCGGACAGGAAAATGGCCGCCGTTCATTTCAATGTAAGTTGCTCGCCTGTCGCATACGCAGAAACATTTCCTGACTTCCAGGTTTACTTCCGCATTATGCGGCCCATAGAGCATGCGCAGTTGAGTCACCTCCCATGATGCTCTGGGGCCTCCCATCATGCCCCGGGGCAATGAGAACGAGTATTAATATAATATGTATGGGGGTGTTTACCTGCCATTGTTTATGTAATAATTGCTCGGGGGATTATATTTATATTTATAATTATATTTATGTTTATGTTCATGTTCTGGATCTCTGGAAAGCGTCTAGAGACAACATCTGTTGTATTAGACGCTATATAAATAAAATTGTATTAATATAATATATTAATTAATGTATATTATTACATGTATAGTATTACATATATTATTAATGTATTAATATAATATAATTACATAATATGTATTAATATAATACATCCATGGAGTGCACGGACACAGCCGTGACGTCACGCCCAGAAAGAGACTTTTCTTTTACTTTTCTGGCCGTTATAAAACATTTTTGACGGATATAAAGTCCATGACTTAAAAATATAGAATACAAAGATTAGTAATAGCCGGTGATTACAGCTGGAGGTTCCTGTGAACAGTTTTAGAGGCTTCTCTTTTACTATTGCGGTCTATGGGAAAAAAGCTTTCTGGGCCACATGGGATTTTTTGTTGCAGTACCGCGGCTGGCCACTGGGGGGAAACCGGCGTGCCTTCTGAGTGCGAGACCGGGGGGCTGGTCCATCGTCATGGTTAGGGGGCGGGGCTTAGAGACGCTGCTGCATGAAGCTACGATTGGCCGAAGGTGGGTGGAGGGGGCGGGGCATAAACTAAAGTAACTAAAGTGTTTCTGTTTCAGGCTCCAACTCGGTGGACGAACAAGGAAACCCGGTGAGTTCTGCTCCCTCACAGGTTCTGGTGCTGCTCTGAACCGGGTCCAGGTCCAGGTCTGTGGTTCTTCAAACCACCTGGATGGAGATTAGTCTGGATCCGTGTGGTTTTCCAGGACCCCCCTTTCCCTGATGCTTACACATGGTGCTGGTCTCCAGAGTCTGGTCCAGATCCAGATCCTCGGCTCATCTGAAGGTCGTTCCTGATGGTACCAGCTTCCTGTACATCTCCTTTTGAAGTCCCCCCCTCCGGCACACGCCTCACATCAGCGTCGTTTAGTAACCCCCCCCCTCCCCGGGAAGACGACAGCAGGGCGTCAGACAGAAGTGTGTCTTCTGGAGGCACAAGTCCTCCTGGTGGGGGGGTCCGGGTCGGTGTGAAGGAGCTTTGATGGTCCAGGTCTCGGGGAGGTGTTGAGTGTGCCGTCGGGCCCCAACAGGACCGTTGGGGGGTCGTAAAGACAAAAGGGGACCAGAGGTGAGGAAGTGTGTCCTCAGGTTCCCGCGGTGCCTCACACCTCTCTGAGACCAGAAGTGAAGCTTCCTCCAGGTCTGGACAGAACCGGGACCAGAACCATCTGCACCAACTGGACCATCTGGATCATCTGGATCATTTGGACCATCTGGATCATTTGGACCATCTGGATCAGGACGTAAACAACAGGCCGTTTAATGATCTTTAGTTTTAACCCGCTCAACTGAGATGCATTGATTTTGTGTCTTCTCCCGTCCCGCAAGAGAAATGTCCTACACAAATCTATCTGATTTAATGTTAACATGATCATTGTGGAGCTTGATGGATAATTGACAGTTCATAGGCCTCCTGACCGAAAGTTAGATGCAAATCCATCATTGACTGCGTTTACATGCACCCTTTTAAAACCCGAATATTGGCAATAACCGGGTTTTGCACGGCCATGTAAACACTAATAACCCCTTTGAATAACTCGAATTTGCTCATATTCCGGTTTTTAAAAACCCCAATATGACCCCTGGGTTACTCCTTTTCTAACCTGAATATTCAGTCATGTAAACGCCAAACGGAATATCCCCATCAAACGGAACATGAATTTGTTTTCTTCACATGTTCTGTTCATAAGGAATCCTGGTCTTTTGAGTCCAGGAAGTTCTTATAAACACGGAGAAACAAAGACCAGGAGGAGACTAATCACTTCATAAATGTAATGAAGGATATGAACATTTCTGCATTTGTAGACGGTAGAAAGTACCGGGATAGACAGATTTACAAGAAGGTCAGCGAAAAGTTGCGCGAAGCAGCATTTGTTTTGGATTTGGATACAGGAAGAAGAAGCAGAAATGATGGGAATTGCATCATGATGTTCTTCGCGCGTCGCTGGTTTGATCCACAGACGGGTCTGGACCACAGACTCGGTCTGGACCACATGGGACCACATGGGACTACATGGAACCACATGGGACCACATGGAACCACATTGTCCTTATTGAAAGAAGTTTGTTTTGAAGCGGCAGGTCACGTGACCCCTGCTTGTCTACGTCATAAGGATAAATCTCCGTCTCCTCCGTGATGTAATTGAACGTCCTTTGGGCGCCGTGCCCTCCGTGCCCTCAACCATCATGGCGGCGGCGCGTCGCCTCGTCGAAGGTCAGAGTCGACTTCTAACCCCTGATTGGTCCGGGCTCCCTAAGCCCCGCCCCCCTCCAGGGCCACATGGCCTCCCGCTGCTCCGGTTGGTCCTCGCGCCTGTCACTCAGGTCGCCTCCAGCCTATCAGCGGGCGCGCCGCCGTCCTTCTCCTCCTGCTGACGTCACAGCTGCTCGCCCGGGCCGCACAGAGCAGCTGCAGAAGCAAGATGTCGGCGACGTGCGTGTTCCCCATGTGTGTGCGCGCCGGCCGCGGCCTGTTGCTGCGGCCGCTCGCTCCCACGGCCGCCCTGAGGACTCTGTCCGCGGACAAGGCGCCGGCCGGGGCGGCCGGGACCCCCGCCGGGGCGGGCGGTGCCGGCGGTGCCACGGGCGGACTGGCGCAGGCGATCCTCCAGGAGAGGCTGCAGCAGCAGAGCCAGGTGAGGAGACGCTCGATTCATCACCAGATGACACCCCGCTGAAGCGGCGGGGCTTCATCCCAACGCAGGAGCACGAAATCCCGCCCGCGCGAGCTGCCCGTGCATCTTAAATGAAATCTATCCCCGTCCTGACAGATAGAGATAGAATACTTTATATACATGGTACAGTGAGATTAAAAGCAGCATCGCCTCTCCAGTGCAGGACAGTGCAAACAGATAAGAAATATAAATAATATAAAAAATATAAAAAGGGTTAAGGTGCATTTTGAATAGTGAAATCAAGACCTGAGATCCTATCTACAGAATAACATATAACTACACAATACATGTGGTGGAATATTCCACAGATAGGCTGGGAAAAGTATTGTACAGTAAAAAACGGTAATTGAAGGCATTCACATTCTGTTCAGGGCGGTTATGGCTTGAGGAAAAAAGCTGTTTTTCAGTCAGCAAAGCTTATTTAGGTTTATTTTAGTTTATTGGTCCTTTCAATTCCCACAAACCCAAAGTACAGGTGTAATTCGTAATTTTTGGTGTATGTATGTATGTGTGTGTATGTATGTGTGTGTATGTATGTATGTATGTATGTATGTATGTATGTATGTATGTATGTATGTATGTATGTATGTATGTATGTATGTATGTATGTATGTATGTGTATATATGTATATGTATGACAATTTTAGCTAAAAACCAAGGACCAAAAGGTGTATACTGAAGCCTAAGCTTATGACGCCTAAAAAATGTTAGCTTTTATAAACTGGTGCAATGTCATTAATAAATATCATTCCATACAGTATTTGTATAAGCAATAATACAATAGTACATACATACCTACACACATATATATATATATATATATATATATGTATATATATATATACATAACATACACACACGCATACTGTGTATACATATATACAGGACTGTCTCAGAAAATTATAATATTGTGATTTTCTGTAATGCAATTACAAAAACAAAAATGTCATACATTCTGGATTCATTACAAATCAACTGAAATATTTCAAGCCTTTTATTATTTTAATATTGCTGATTATGGTTTACAGTTTAAGATTAAGATAGAACGGAATATTCTAATTTTTTTAGCTCTATTTGAGTTTTCTTAAGCTGTAAGCCATAATCAGCAATATTAAAATAATAAAAAGCTTGCAATATTTTAGTTGATTTGTAATGAATCCAGAATGTATGACATTTTTGTTTTTGTAATTGCATTACAGAAAATCACAATATTCTAATTTTCTGAGACAGTCCTGTACACATGTCCATAGGTACATGCCTATGTGTATTATCCCTTTGTTTTATATTTATTAATCATTTTGTATGTATAGGTGCTTTTGAATTGTAATAACACGCTCCACATTTTCATTTCTGTATCAGCTGTTTCACAGATTAATCTGTCACTGAGATCATCGCTGTTTAACGTTGTTTTCCTGAACATAAATGTTCCCCAGAGAGCTTCACGGCATGTGCTCGTTTCTGCCTCTTAACGGAGACTTAAATGTTCGTTTATGTTGACAAATACCGTATTTGGAAGGTCGTTTTCCGAGTCTATTAACCCGTTTGGACCCGGAATTCTGCCCAAATACACGAATGAATGATGAATGAAACGCAGGTTGTTTGGTGGACCAGGCTGAAGTTGGTTTCTGAATCGTAGCTCCGCGTCGGTGCTCCTCCAGTGTTTTTTTCATTCATCTTTAACCGTCGAACCTGAAACGCACTTCAGCGTTGGTTCAGTTTTAGCACCAGTTTGAATGCAGCGTCCTGAAGAGACGTTCTGGTCCCGGTCCGGCTCCCGGAGCCAAGTCTACTCTAGACCGTCAGCAGAACCCCCCGGTGCTGTATATTGGTGTGTGTGTATATGTGTGTATTTGGGGGGGTTTCCAGATAAAACACACCGGCCAAGGTGAGCTGGGTGTGAAGGTTGGAGCAGACCCCGCCCCTCCGCTCCATCCCCACCTTTCATTTCCAACGTACCCCTGAGCAGCAGGTGGGCGTGGCCTTCTGATTGGCAGGTGGTTCAGCCAATGACTTGCTCTTATTAGACCAGAACTTCATCACTTGTATTAAATGTTTTGTTTTGTTAGTTTTACTTGCAGACCATCAAGTTTGCAGCCTGACTGACTTAAAACTTTATTATCCTTAATTTACGACTTTGTTTTTGAGATTTTGTGACGTTAAAGGAAGACTTTGGCCTCGTTTTATTATTATATTCATCACAGTTGGAGAATAAAGGTGATTAGAAGATAAGTATTATAATGATAAAGTTGGAATCATTATAATTCTATTTACAATTCTATTTAATTTTCAATGAAAATTGTTATTTTAAGAGTAAAAATCAGAAAGTAGTTTTTCACAAGTTGTTCATGAAACAGGTGAGAGGTAACGTTGATCCGCTGGTCTCACCTAGTGTTGTTTCTATCAGCCTGTTTTAGTTTTAGTTTTTATTAGTTTTAGTCACGTTCATTCTTATTTGGGTCGTGCCAGTTTCAGTCGACTAAAAGTCTGAGCATTTTAGTCTTATTTTAGTCAGAATTGTCCAGGAACATTTTAGTCTAGTTTTAGTCAAAGATTGTATTTAGCCAAACCCATTTTACAATTCAAACAAGGTTATCTTATTATTATATTATTGTTACCTTATAAACTCAAGAATACATTAATTCCAGATACAGAAGGCTCTAATTTGAGTTTACAACATATTTATTTTTCCACATTTCTCCCCATCTTTTTCTTTCCCACGACACATTCAGTTTTCTTTTCCACGTCTATGTAGGAAAGTGTTTCCAAAGATCTAAAGACTAAACTGGTTTAAAGACTAAACCAGAGGAAACTACTGAAAACATGGATATTAAGGATCTATGTTAGAACATTTTGTCTCGTTTTGATCAACGAAATTGAAGACACATTTTAGCAGAGTTTTTATTTTGTAATCTACATTTTAGTCTGGTTTTTATTCCTCTACGATATTGCATTACATATTTAATTATCGTTATCGTCACATGACCAGCATTTTCGTTGCGTCTCGTCTCGTTTTCCTCGGGTGATAAAGGTTTGTTGACGACGATATTTACTCATAATTTTCATTGATAAAACCAACTTTAGTTCCAGGGTATGGAGCCAAATCAAGGCCAAAAGTTTTGCTAATTTAAAAATGAAATTGTAATTGAAAAACTAAGATTTGAACCATTTTAGTCTCGTTTTAGTCAAAGATTGTATTTAGCCAAACCCATTTTACAATTCAAACAAGGTTATCTTATTATTATGTTATTGTTACCTTATAGACTCAAGAATACATTCATTCCAGATACAGAAGACTCTCATTTGAGTTTACAACATATTTATTTTTCCTCATTTCTCCCCATCTTTTTCTTCTCCGACACATTGGGTTTTCTTTTCCACGTCTATGTAGGAAAGTGGATCCAAAGATGGTTCTTCTTCTCCAGCCCCTGAGAAGAAAATGAAGACACATTTTAGCAGAGGTTTTATTTTGTAATCTGCATTTTAGTCTCTTTTTATTCATTATATATTTAAGTATCATTGCGTCCCGTCTCGTTTTCCTCAGGTGACAAAGGTTCGTTGACGACGATATTTAGTCAGAATTTTTATTAAATGTGTTAAATGTCCCCCCCGCAGGGCCAGCCCCCCCCCGGAGGAGAGGAGGGGGAGAAGGAGAAAGAAAACACAGACGACAAGAAGACGAAGGAGAACACGGCCTACGCCAAGAAGATGGTCCTGCGGCTGGCGGGCCTGATGGGCCTGGGCGGCGCCGTCGGCATGGTCTACGTCTTCGGTGAGGGGGCGGGGCTTAGAGACGCTGCTGCTGCTGTGATTGGTCTGGAAGTGGAGGGGGCGGGGCCTAAACTAAACTAACTAAAGCGTTTCTGTTTCAGGCTCCAACTCGGTGGACGATCAAGGAAACCCGGTGAGTTCTGCTCCCTCACAGGTTCTGGTGCTGCTCTGACCCGGTCCAGGTCCAAACTAAAGGTTGTTAAACGGCCTCTTGTTTACGTCAGGGTTCCTACGGGGGCTTGAAATCCTTGAAAGTGCTTGAATTTCAATGTTGTGTTTTCCAGGCCTGAAAAGTGCTTGAATTTTAGTTAAAGTGCTTGAAATTATAACAAAATTGGGTTCAGACTGTGTAGTTTAGTTATAACAAGGAGAAGATGAAACATTACTAGAGCTTTACAGCATGATAAAATGTACATAATTGTGATAAAAAGCGGAAAAAATAATTATGAATATATACAGGACTCTCTCAGAAAATTTGAATATTGTGATTTTCTGTAATGCAATTACAAAAATGTCATACATTCTGGATTCATTACAAATTAACTGAAATATTGCAAGCCTTTTATTATTTTAATATTGCTGATCATGGCTTACAGCTTAAGAAAACTCAAATATCTTATCTCAAAAAGTTAGAATATTCTGGGAATCTTAATCTTAAACTGTAAGCCATGATTATCAATATTAAAATAATAAAAGGCTTGCAATATTTCAGTTGATTTGTAATGAATCCAGAATTATGACATTTTTGTTTTTTTAATTGCATTACAGAAAATAAAGAACTTTATCACAATATTCTAATTTTCTGAGACAGTCCTGTGTGTATATATATATATTCCTGTAGATATTTGACCCCAGCGATTAAGGTGCTTGAAGATTTTGAAAATGACCCTTGAAAGTGCTTGAATTTGACCTAGAAAAATGTGTAGGAACCCTGTTACATCCTAATCATCATCTTGCGCCTTGATAAGATAAGATACACCTTTAATAGTCCCACAGAGGGGAAATTTGCAGTTTACAGCAGCAAAGGGGATAGTGCAAAAAACAAGAGGCATCAATAGAAATAGTAATAACACAGTAATAATATCAGAGTATGACACACTATAAACAGTAAACTGGTATATACAATAATAATAATAATAATAATAATAATAATAATAATAATAATAATAATAATAATAAAAATAAATAATAAGAAATACTGGTATATAAAAATTAACAGATGGATATTTACATTATTGCACATTATTTTCCAGTATGTACATTTATTGTCAGGTTGTTATGTATGTGGTCTACTGGGAGCAGTGCCGGTTGTGCAGTCGGTTGTTGATGAAGACGAGTCCAGATGGTCCTGGTCTTGGTTCTGGTCCTGGTCCTGGTTCTGGTCCTGGTCCTGTCCCGGTTCTGTCCAGACCTGCAGGAAGCCTCACTTCTGGTCTCAGAGAGGTGTGAGGCACCGCGGGAACCTGAGGACACACTTCCTCACCTCTGGTCCCCTTTTGTCTTTACGACCCCCCAACGGTCCTGTTGGGGCCCGACGGCACACTCAACACCTCCCCGAGACCTGGACCATCAAAGCTCCTTCACACCGACCCGGACCCCCCCACCAGGAGGACTTGTGCCTCCGGGGCTGTCGTCTTCCCGGGGGGGGGGGTTACTAAACGGCTCTGGCGTGAGGCGTGTGCCGGGGTGGGAGGATTCTGGGAGGATTCTGGGGTCTGAGGACTTCAAAAGGAGATGTACAGGAAGCTGGTAGTTCAGGAACGACCTTCAGATGGCCGAGGTGGGACTGTTCCCACGCCGGGGGGGGTAGCAGGACACGTTTGGAGGATTAAATCATCAGGACGGATCTTTTCTTGGTACTTTAAAGATTTTTCTTTTTTTTTTACGTAAATCTGAGCCTCGGTACCATAACTGTCTCAGAAAATTAGAATATTGTGATAAAGTTATTTTATTTTCTGTAATGCCATTTAAAAAAACAAAACAAAAATGTCATACATTCTGGATTCATTACAAATCAACTGAAATATTGCAAGCCTTTTATTATTTTAATATTGCTGTTTATGGTTTACAGCTTAAGATTAAGATTCCCAGAATATTCAAATTTTTTGAGTTAGGATATTTTAGTTTTCTTAAACTGTAAACCATGATCAGCAATATTAAAATAATAAAAGGCTTGCAATATTTCAGTTGATTTGTAATTAATCCAGAATGTATGACGTTTTTGTAATTGCATTACAGAAAATCACAATATTCTAATTTTCTGGGACAGTCCGGTATATATTTTTCGGGGGGCAACCTCGGCATAGACCGGGGTGTAACGGTTACGTACCAGCTCGGTACAACGGGGGGGAAAAGAAAGGTAGAAAATAATATTTAGGTCCTTTTAATTTAGAAAAACATCCAACAAGGGCTTATTGGTCCTAAGTTTTAGTGAAGCAGTTCAGTTCTGCTGCAGTGGGAAAAAAAAAACTGAACATAAAGTAGAGGTTTATCATTATTTTGTATTGTTTTTTTCATCCTGGTTTGGGTTCAGTTTATTTTACACATTAGAGAGAAGAAAAACATGAACATTTCCATTGTTCTGTCTGGAATTTATATTATTTTAAAAGATAACCTTCCTTTTCTTTCAGATATTTGATCAACAAATATTATTTCAAAAGCAAAAGTGTTATTTAACCTTTTTAAAACAAACATTAAAATCTGGTTAGTGTAGTTTAGTTTGATTTTCTAGAAAAGACGGGGAATTAATTGTCCGATTTAGATTAAAACAACATACGAGTCACGATACTTATTACTTTATTTAACAAGAACAGTGACAAACTCAGATGTAAACATAAGTACGTCAAATGAGAGAACAATCGCAACTCCTATTGAATTGAGATTGTATAAAGGGAAAGGAAGAAAATAAATAAATGAATATAAAAAAAGAATGAGGAAAAAATAAATACAGGAATGAATTAAAAATGAGTACTTAAATAATAAATAAAGAAGGAAAATCATATTGACAGGTACAAGGGGTTCAGGATACATTTTTTAAAGTTTTATCTGTTGAAATAAGGAGATTTCATTATTCAGAGAGTCCATGAAGGGGCGGATTAGCGTAGTTTGTTGCTGATAATAAGTTTCTGGGACGAACACGACTGGATCCCTTAGGAATCTAATTCAAACCAATGAACATCCTCAGGTCACTTATCAAATGTTGGAGAGTCATAGCGGCCGTAAAAGGGGGGCTCGCGGGAACCAGGACCTGAACCCCGTCCCCCCCGTCCTCACACGTCCCAGCAGCCTCTCTGCTGCTTCCTGTCTGGACGCTTCAAAGCCGCGGCACACTTCTGCCCAGTACTCCAGTTGTAAAAGAAAATCAGGGGGGATGGTGGATTTTATCATATGGGGACAGATAATTTGTGCTGATTATAAATAATATAATATATTACAAATAATAGCAGTGACCAAAACACCTGCAGAAATCCTGCAGGAATGACATAGCAGCAGTTAAATGCAGCCTTCTGTAAGCTTTAAATATCCACTGGGCTTACATCAAATACATCAAAACACAACAATAAAAAACAGTTTTCTGAACTTATCAATATGACTCTGTCCTTCACAGGATAAGTACAATGGATCACTGCAAAAACTCAAAATCTTAACAAGAATATTTGTCTTATTTCTAGTTAAAATGTCTCATTTTAGTAAAAAAAATATTACACTTAAAACAAGACTCATCACTGGAAAAAACAACAATTTTCACCTGTTTCAAGTAGATTTTCACTTAAAATAAGTAGAAAAATCTGCCAGTGGAACAAGATTTTTTTGCTTGTAATGAGAAGATAAATCTTGTCCCACTGGCAGATTTTTCTACTTATTTCAAGTGAAAATTTACTTGAAACAGGTGAAAATTGTCAAATAAGTTATTTTTCTGGTGTTATTTTTCTGGTGATGACTCTAAATGTTGAAATAGCAGTAAAACCACATTCATTAATGAAATGACATAAGGGATGGAAAGGGGGGATGATTTGGACCGTTTTTATTTCAGGGGGGGATCAAAATTGGGATCAGACTGTATAGTTTAGTTATTACAAGTAGAAATAAAATCAGTAAGATGAAACATAACTAGATGTTTACAGCACTGTAGAAGCTAAGCCAACGCTTTAAGCCACTGAGGTGTATTTCGACGGAAGAACCTTTTTGACGCGCTTACTTTTCATATGCCAGGTGCATGATGAATGAATGTCCACTTAAACTTTCTTTGCGATGCACAATATACATTTATTTTACACTCACATAATCCAGCTTGCCAGTTACAGACATACACCAGCCCGGTACGGCATGACATTCCGTGCGTACATGCGTGCAAAAACTGTTTCCTCCTGCCAGTCGGAAACACCTGGTGAGGCAACAAAGGTTCACGGACTAAATAGGTTTCAGCGTCACACTGAAGCCAATCAGCACCGTGTAATCTGCTTTTACAAGCACGATACAATGTACATAATTGTGATAAAAATAATGAGTATAAATATGTTCCTGTAGATACTTTACCCCAGCAAAAAGGTGCTTGAAGATTTTGAAAATCACCCTTGAAAGTACTTAAAATGCTTGAATTTGACCTTGAAAAAGTGCAGGCCCTGGTGTTGATCTGACTCTGACCAGGGTGCAGTACCGGGTCTGGGCCACCAGGGGGAGCCCTGCACCTTTTCTCCTCCACCTGAATGAAACTCAGGAAAACTGGAAACAGATTATTTAAAAACATTCAAACAACAGAATAAGAAGTTTGGACCTGTGGCCGACACCAACACCGACCCGGCTGCTGCTGATCTCTTCTCTTGTTTGTTTCAACGAGCCTCAAACATCATGTTCTGTCGTCATGACGACGTGTTTGCAGTCTCTAATCTCTTCTCTTCTCTCTCTGCAGATCCCAGACGAGTTCGACAAAGGTGAGTGTCTCGTCTGTCTTAGATCGTCTCGTCTGCATTTCTTTACATTTCTGTTTCCGTTTGGGTCAAAATATTCATAACAGAAGATTCTATCTATCTGAGACTCTGTTTTAACGGGGTTTCGTCTAATTAGATTAGTAACTTGAGGCTGTGTGGAGTCAGAGGACGGAACATTGAGTCGGAAAGTTGGTGGTTATCGTTGAGGACTCAGTGTGTGTGTGTGTGTGTGTGTGCGTGTGCGTGCGCGCCGCCCACTGCTCCTGCTGCTTGTACATGTTTGTGTCCTCCATCCATCCATCCATTTATTCCTCCATGTTTCTATCCGTCCATGATCCCTTTCTGCGGCCTGTCATCACTTCATCAATCAGTGCGTTTACAAGTTTAATTCAGAATTAAAATTAAATCCAATTTAAAATGAGTAAAAATTACCATGTAAACACCTAATTCCGAATGAAAATGTCCATTCCGAATTAAACTTAATTCCGAAGTAAGTGGCTGGTTTATTCCGATTTTAAATCTGAATAGAATAATTCCGTGATCATGTTTACACTCATTCCACTTTAAATTAATTCCGGTCTTTCTTTCTGCTCGTTCCCTCGCCCGTCTGTCTCCATGACACTTATATTCCACGCTGGGCTGGTTTTCCAAACAAAGTTTCAAGATGCAGCACGCAGTAAACGCTGGTCGAGAGCAGAGACCATTTATTTAATAAATAAAATCAAAACAAATCCAAAAAGGATGCTAATAATGTGGTCCTCCATGTTGTTGCTAATCGAGTAAGTTAGTTTTTCTTCTAGTAGACGTAAATATGTAACTTCCGGTCCGCCCCCCTATCCAATCAGAACCTTAAGAGGAATTGGATAAAGCCGATCAAACATGTTTTCCATGTAAACCTCAATTCGGAATTGCCATTTCCATGTAAACTGGAAGGAAAATAGTTTAATTCTGAATTATTTAATTTTGAATAATTCATTCCGAATTAAAAAACATCATGTAACCGTGGCCAGTGTCTGCGTCTCTTCATCACTCCCTCAGTCTGGGACTTGCTGCTTATTGACGAACCAGTGTTGGATTGATTGACTGATTGATTGTCGGACAGAAGGACTTTGAGAAGGATATTGACGATCAGCGGGTGATCGGGATGGTTCTAGGGTTCTGTCCCGGCGGGTCGGCTGACGTCTTTATGGGAGCTGGAGCTTTTACTGCAGTTACAGTCCTGCGGGGGGGGCGGGGGTAGGGCCCCCCCCCCCCCGGGGGCAGCAGAAGGCGGGCGGAGGCCGGGACGAGTCCTGAGGGACGGGTCCTGAGGGACGAGTCCTGAGGGACGTGTTCGGCTACAGACTCTGTTTGGACGCCGAGTGGCGGCACGCGTCCCCCTGAAGGAGCGTCGGTTACCACGGCAACCAGGAGACGCCAGTCACTGAGGTTCAGGATAAATGAGGGTTTAATGACACTGAAGACCAGACCTCCATTCAGCCTCTCCTTCATCACATTCCTCCTCTTCTTCAGTCTCTCCCTCCTCTCTCTGTTGTCTTTATCTCATCACTTTCCTCCTCCCATCTGTCCTCTGAAGTCCGTCTTTCCCTCCACACTTCTTTCACTTTTTCTCTCGTTCAGTCCCTCGTTTCTTTCCTCCAAACCCCCCTCATCTCTGTTTTAGTGCAACTCTTTTCCTCTAGTCCCCCCGTCTCTGTTTGAATCCCTCCATCCTGGTTTATTTCTCTCTTCCTGGGTGAAGAGACAGAAACAGGTGGAAGCAGGTTCTTGTTCTTGTTGGTTGATGAAGACGATGATGAAGACCTCCTTAGAGAGCGTCGGCACGTGCCAACGCAGGACGGAGCAGATGCTTCCTGCTCCGGCTCGCTGCCGAGAACTCTGGGGGATGGAGTCCCCCGAGACCTGAACACACTCCTGTTTACTCCTCCTCCTCCTCTTCTACTGTCAGTCTGTTCTTTATTATTGACCAACCAGTGTTGTCATGAATATGGAAGGATGGATGGATGGATGGATGGATGTAGGGATGGGCGGTATGGACTAAAAAATGTATCACGATAATTTCTGGCATTTATCCCGATAACGATAAAAATGACGATTAAAAAAATACTAATTCAACTCCACCTTTGTAACTATAAATCTATCACCACATTCAGTCTTTGGAGCCAAAACACTGCTCTAAAAGATACTAAATACTAAACTACACCAATTGGAATTTCTTTCTTTCTTTCTTTCTTTCTTTCTTTCTTTCTTTCTTTCTTTCTTTCTTTCTTTCTTTCTTTCTTTCTTTCTTTCTTTCTTTCTTTCTTTCTTTCTTTCTTTCTTTCTTTCTTTCTTTCTTTCTTTCTTTCTTTCTTTCTTTCTTTCTTTCTTTCTTTCTTTCTTTCTTTCTTTCTTTCTTTCTTTCTTTCTTTCTTTCTTTCTTTCTTTCTTTCTTTCTTTCTTTCTTTCTTTCTTTCTTTCTTTCTTTCAGGCTCATTTCTTTCTTTCTTTCAGGCTCCTTTCTTTCTTTCTTTCTTTCTTTCTTTCTTTCAGGCTCATTTCTTTCTTTCTTTCTTTCTTTCTTTCAGGCTTCTTTCTTTCTTTCTTTCAGGCTCATTTCTTTCTTTCTTTCTTTCTTTCTTTCAGGCTCATTTCTTTCTTTCTTTCTTTCTTTCTTTCTTTCTTTCTTTCCTTTCTTTCTTTCTTTCTTTCTTTCTTTCTTTCTTTCTTTCTTTCTTTCTTTCTTTCTTTCTTTCTTTCTTTCTTTCTTTCTTTCTTTCTTTCTTTCTTGACGGTAAAATATCTCCCATTCCTGATGGATGGATGGATGGAGGGATACTGTATCCACCCTCCTCTGGACCAGCCAGGGTCTTCCCTCTCTTTTCTAGCCGAGCCAAAGCTTCCCCTACCTCTTCTGCACCACTCATCAAATGTCTCTACTAATATGTTAAAAAGGAGGGAGTCAAAGAAGATAAAATAAGCAGAGATCAGAGAAAAAAAAGAAAGTATTGGACCAGCAACCACATCCTCTGGGCCAGCCAGGTTCTTTCCTCTCTTTTTGTTTTGCAAATTTAAATAAATATATAAATAAATAAATAGTGGAAGTGATATACCGTATTTTCTGGACTATAAGCCGCTACTTTTTTCATAGGTTTTGATCCATGCAGCTTATACAAAGGTGCAGCTTTTCTGTGGATTTTTGTTCCAGCGCTCCGGGCGCTCTAACCGGAATTAGAATAAAAACTAAGACAAAATAAATGCAAAGAAGAATGCGCTACTTCTTCTTTAGCAGATAGAAGTAGGTAGAAGCAGATTTCAAACAGATAAATAAATACCGGTTATTTTCTCTTGGTTCTGTCCCGTTTTAATCAGCAAAGTTGCTGCCGTGTTAAAAGACACTGTTAGGAAAGGATCTATGTAGGTACAAACATGTACATCATTTACAGTTCAAAATCCTTCTGTACATGTAATAATATCTAATCTAACAACATAAATATCTGCGGCTTGCATATCTTTTTTTTTTAAATAGAGCGGGTGCCCCTCATAGATAATGAGGTTAGAGAATGGGAAGATAAAGACATGGCTCAGAGGCTGAATTTATAATTTATTTAGCAAAAACAAAAACAATCAAAAGCTTGTTTTTAAAACATTCAAGTTTAAAATAGATATTAGATGCCGTAATAGGTCCCCTTTTAAAATATTCATATTGTTATTATGTTGTAGATCATCTTATACCTTGTCAAACACAATGACGACTAGTGAAACTTGATAGCAAAAGCATCTATAGTGAAAAGGAAAATAATATGGATGAATAGAAGGATGGATGAGCTCGTGTCCAGAGATGGAGGGATGGAAACCGCTACGTCTTTATTATCATTATTAGTCTCCGGTCGGCAGCTGGAGGCTGATCTCCGATCATTGATCACTGATCATTGATAAGGAGGATCATTGATCAGTTGATGAGCTCCGATCACCGTGGAGATGATGATCAATCAGTCGTCCCAGATGTCCTCGCTCTCGCTGTTGGTCCCAGCGTTGCCACGGCGACCGGTGGATCTGCTGGTCCTGCTGGTCCCCCCAGACCAGGTCCTGTGGGTTCCCCGGGTCCTGGTCCCGGTCTGACCAGCTGTGTCTCCGTCTCTTCCAGAGCCGCCGGTCGTCCAGCAGATGAAGAGGACGTTCAAATACTTCCAGGATTACCGACAGGTGAGTCCCCAGTCGGGTTCTGGTTCTGGTTCTGGTCGGGGTCTGGTCCTGGTCCAGGTCCAGGTCCTCACCTCCGGTTCTGACCCGTTGCAGATGATCATCGAGCCCACGAGCCCCAAGCTGCTGCCGGACCCGCTGAAGGAGCCGTACTACCAACCCCCGTACACGCTGGTGCTGGAGCTGACGGACGTGCTGCTGCACCCCGAGTGGTCGGTACGTCACACCTTTATCTACTTTACACACCGTCCTGGGGGAACGTCTGCATAAATGATTAAAAACCAAAACTGAAAAACACAGAAAATGGAAAAAATTTAAACGGAATGTGTTAAAAACTAAAAGCGATTTCATCCGTCTCTGTTTCCTCCATGGATCTGTTTGGTAATTCTGCCCCACGATGTTTCTGAAAGCAGTTACCCTGGATTCAAACTGGAATAGGCGTCCGGCTGCCATTCACTGTCTATGAAAGCGCTGCAAGACGCTTTGGAGTAGGCCTGTGTTGAAAAAAATCGATTTCCCAATTCTAACTCGATTCTCATATTAATTCCTAAAAATCGATTCATATGTCTAAAGATCTAAAGATTTATTTTCTTTTATTTATTTATTTATGTATTTTTTTTTCATCATTACATTACAACTTTTGGTTATTTTTTTGTTTATCCCCAAAAAAGGAATGTTTTGTTGGACACGAGAATAACTGGTGCCATGTTTTTGCCTTTAAATGTGTTTAAAGGTATGAAAACATTAAAGTGTTCAGTTATAATTGCATAAATTGTCTATATTTCATTACTTTATATACTGTCTTGGGGTTACATTTGCAAAAAATGATAAAAAAAAAAAAACAAATTCTCAAAAATGAAAAACCAAAATAGACCGAAAATGGAACAAATAAAAATGGAATGTGGGAAAAAATAAAACCGATTTCATCCGTCTCTGTTTCCTCCCTGGATCTGTTTGGTAATTCTGACCCACATGATGTTTCCTAAAGCAGTTCTATCAGCATTCTGGGAGCTGATTGGTCCTTACAGCATCATTAGCTGCAATACTTGCTGTTGAATCTCAATATAATACTAGTAGTAATATGTTGCATAACTACAGTCATATAATTCAAGCAACAGCTCAAAAAACAGTTTTAATAACACTAACTCAAATCAATATCGGAATCGAATTGTGATAATTGATTCTGAATCTAAAGAATCTGATCGATTCTTAAGATTTGAATCTATCCCCAGCCCTGATCCTGACTCTTTTCCTCCCGGGTCACCTGACCCGTAGAGATTCTGATGGTTCTGATATTCTGATGTTCTGATGTTCTGATGTTCTGGTCTCTCCAGCTTTCGACCGGCTGGCGTTTCAAGAAGCGTCCGGGCATCGAGTATCTGTTCCAGCAGCTGACGCCGCTGTACGAGATCGTGGTGTTCACGGCGGAGACGGGCATGGTGAGAAACCTCGACCGCTGCCCCCCCGTCTGTCTGTTACCACGGCGACCACCGCCCCCCCCCCGGTGACGGTACTCTGGTTCTCTCTGCAGACAGCGTTCCCCCTGATCGACAGCATCGACCCGCAGGGCTTCGTCATGTACCGGCTCTTCAGGGACGCCACGCGCTACATGGAGGGTCACCACGTCAAGGTACGGGCTTCCTACTTCCTGTTCCTGTTTCTGCTTCATGTTTATGGATGGATGGATAAATGGATGTTTGGATGGACTGCCATAAGCATCACCCTGGGACCAGTCAGAGTTCTGCTCCACCACTGGTTCCTTTTTTCCACCACTGGTTCCTGACGTGTTCCTCCTGCAGGACGTGTCGTGTCTGAACCGCGACACCAGCAAGGTGATCGTGGTCGACTGCAAGAGGGAGGCGTTCCAGCTGCAGCCCTTCAACGGGCTGGCGCTGCGCAAGTGGGACGGCAGCTCGGATGACCGGACGCTGTACGACCTGGCCAACCTGCTCAAGAGTAAGACCTGGGGGGTCCGGGTTCTGGGGTTCTGAGGTTCTGAGGGTTCTGGTTCCTACAGGTAGTGATGCACCCAAATGAAAATTTGTGGCCGAAACCGAAAATAATTATTAACACTTGGCCGAATACAGAACAATGGTTCTTCGCAGTTTTTCATTTATTTTGCCAATTTTTTCACCATTGCATAATCAAATGAATGTGCAGTGAAAAACCCGCCAGTCACAATTTGTCTTACTGTACTTATTGTATTTTTTCTCATAATCCTTTTTAATTTTCTCCCGTTTAAATCCAGTTAATCGGGTCGCGGTGGGGTTGATCTCCGCAATTTGAAGCCTTGTATAATAATTGTAAAAATCTGGGTTATTTTCTTGGAGGATTTCGTCAAACATATCTGTAGTACGGGCCCTTTTCTCTGCTCTCTCCCCGATCTCCTGCGCTGTGCGTCCCGTCACCGTCTCCATCACCAAGCGGTTTTTCCAAATCCAACTCAGCCTGGATCATTTGTCGTGTCCTCTGCTGTTTCCCCACATCCAAGTAATGATCTGACATGCTGACATGTTTGCTGCATTTAACACCGCTCCCCCTCACTCCCTCACTCACTTTGATTGCGTCATCACACGCCGTTATTAATTGTTAGTTTTTTTCCCCACTTATTCCACCGAACACCAAAAGTGTTTTTTTTTTTGCTATTTTCGGCCGAACAATTTCGGTTACCGAACATTCGGTGCATCACTACCTAGAGGGTCCGATGGTTCTGGGGTTCTGACGTTTTGAGAGTTCTGGGGTCTTGAGGTCCTGAAGGTTCTGGTTCTGGTTTCTGAGCTTCTGGTTCTGATGGTTCTGTTCTCCCCCCAGCCATCGCCCTGAGCGGTGTGGACGACGTCCGCTCTGTGCTGGAGAACTACGCTCTGGAGGACGACCCCATCGAGGCCTTCAAACGCCGGCAGGCCCAGCTGGCTCAGGTGGGCGGGGCTCCCGGGGACTGGGTGGGGCTTTTGTGGGCGTGTCCTTGTATGTATAGACATATATACGTAGACGCCCCATCGGGCGCTGAGCCGTGAGCCGTACGTCAACGTCGCCGCCATATTGGATGTTCAAGACTGCGCTGCAAACTAATACAAGTAAATGGACTTATTTTCATAAAGCGCCTTTCTACAAAGAAATGTACGTTTTACGTCTCATTTATTCATTCACACACGCACTAATATACTTGGGAAACATTTAGGCACCAAATATAATATATTTAATTTTCTCAGATGGCAAAAATAAGAACTTTATTGATCCCACATAGGAGTAATTCATGTTATATCAGCTATAGAGAACAAGGTAGTGCCGAAAAACAATATATATCCCCCTCACAAAAATAAGAAAAATAGAGAAACATATTTTCTCACCAACAAAACATATTTTACATAAACATATTTAAACATTTTCAAGTAACAAAATAACATATTTGAACCATTTTTCAGATTTTTTTCAGTTATTTTGTCTGAAAAATGGTTCAAATGTTATTTTATTGTCTGTTATTTGAAAAATTTTAAATTTGTTTTGTTGATGAGAAAATATGTTTCTCTATTTTTCTTTTTGTGAGGGGGGATATATATATATATATATATATATATATGTATAAAATATATATTGTTTTTCAGCACTACCTTGTTCTCTATAGCTGATATAACATGAATTACTCCTATGTGGGATCAATTAAATATATTATATTTGGTGTCTTAACTGTTTCCCAAGTATATTAGTGCGTGTGTGAATGAATAAATGAGACGTAAAACGTACATTTCTTTGTAAAAAGGCGCTTTATGAAAATAAGTCAATTTACTTGTATTAGTTTACAGCGCAGTCTTGAACATCCAATATGGCGGCGACGTTGACGTATCGCAGCAGCGGGCAAGAACACTCGATGGGGCGTCTACGTATATATGTCTATGGTTGTATGTGGTTGTGTCTGACCTTTGCCCCCCCCCAGCAGGAGGAGGAGCAGCGCCTGGCGGAGCGGTCGCAGCAGAAGCAGCAGGGCCTCTCTCTGGGCTCCATCGCCTCGCGGTTCCTACGCTCCAAGCAGCAGTGACTCCGCCCCCAGCCCCACGTCCACCAATCACAGCGGAGGAGAGGGGCTACGGAGCAGCAGTGACCCCGCCCCCTGCCCCACGGCCACCAATCACAGCGCAGAGGGAAGGGGAGGGGCTTCCTGCACCAGTGAGAGAGGGACTTCCTTGTTTCTGTGGAGGCGTGGCCTTGCTGAGCCCCGCCCCCGGCTGCTGATTGGTGCAGAGGAACTGAGACACCCCCCCTGCGGTTGGGGGGCGGCGGCGCTGGCCACGCCCACACCTCCCGAGTGTTTTATTTTATTTCCTGTGTGTGGGGGCGGGCCCGTGGAGGCTCCACCCACATGATCATGCCGTTTCCATGGCAGTAAACGGTCTGGCGGACGACGCCCGGCGCCGTCGTGGCCCCCCCCCCTCCGTGAAGGTCGGGGGGCGTCGCCCAGCGAGGAGGTCACCTGCGGCGGGGAACCACCCCCCCCGACGGTCACCGTGGCAACCGCCTCCTCGGACGCTGCGGGAGGAGCCGGCGGCGTCCGACCCGGCCGGGGCGTCGGATCCCTCGCCGCCCGGCGGTCAGAGACACGAGACGACGCCGGCGTCCAGAACCGGTTCTGTTACATCATCAGAATTCATAATAAACAAGATAAACAAACAAAACCGTCTTTCTCTTGATTCTGGATCCCTATTGGTTGCTGAGGTCAGGGGGCGTGGTTACGATGGCATTAGGATGCATGCTGTATGCAGTAGGCCTGTGTTGAAAAAATCGATTTCCCAATTCTAAATCGATTCTCATATTAATTCCTAAAGATCAATTCATATGTCTAAAGATCGAATTTTTTTTTTCTTTTATTTATTTATGTATTTTTTTTTCATCATTACATTACAACTTTTGGTTATTTTTTTGTTTATCCCCAAAAAAGGAATGTTTTGTTGGACACGAGAATAACTGGTGTTTTTGCCTTTAAATATGTTTAAAGGTATGAAAACAAAGTGTTAGGTTATAATTGCATAAATTGTCTATATTTCATTACTTTATATACTGTCTTGGGGTTACATTTGCAAAAAATGATAAAAACCAAATGCTCAAAAATTAAAAACCAAAATAGACCGAAAATGGAACAAATAAAAACGGAATGTGGGAAAAAATAAAACCGATTTCATCCGTCTCTGTTTCCTCCCTGGATCTGTTTGGTAATTCTGACCCACATGATGTTTCTGAAAGCAGTTCTATCAGCATTCTGGGAGCTGATTGGTCCTTACAGCATCATTAGCTGCAATACTTGCTCTTGAATCTCAATATAATGGTAGTAGTACACACTCAACAGCTCAAAAAACAGTTTTAATAACCCAAATATCGGAATCGAATCAAATCTTGATAATTGATTCTGAATCTTAAGAATCAGATTCGAATCGATTCTTGACATTTGAATCGTTCTCCAGCCCTAGTACACAGATGATGTGGTCCTGATGGCGTCGTCGCAGCGATGGCGTTGAACATCGGCACCCGCCCGTCTAAGACGGTCGGGGTGAGAAGTCCTCGGGTCGGGGGGAGGAGCTTAAGTGTCTCGGGTTGTCAGTCACGACTGACAGAAGGATGATTGACAGGTGGCGTTAGCGGAGCGCTAGCTTGCACAGAATTATATGTAAACAAACTACTAGTATTAATATTATTATCAGTAATAGTCTTACTGAAATAAAAGTTTTATCATCAATATTATTAGTAGTAGAATTTATTTTTATTATTATTCAAAGCTTTTTGAAGTTTCACTCAAAAGATAAAAGTTTTTAAATTTACCCCAACACTGTTTTTCTTTTTTATACCATCCTGTAAATATTTGACTTACTGCTGAGGGGTATTCCAGGAAGCAGGTTTAGTGAAAACTCTGAGTTTGTTAAGCCTGAGATGAGGGAAATCCGGAGTTTTCAGTTCCAGAAAGCGATTTAACTCAAACTCTGAGTCGGTTACTACGGCAACTGAGCCTCTGAACCTAACCTGCTCGCTAGCAGGTTTACTTCAATAAAGCCTGAGTTTCTCTCTGTCTCCTCCCTCAGTGGCGTCAATTCAGCCGATGGGCCTTTACGCGATACACATCCGTTTTCTGCACCACGGACAGCAAGGGTAACTAACAGAGTTAGAGAGCAGAAAAAGCGTATCTGACAAACGCAATTTAACTCATTCGGTTCACTTTATTCACTATGTCAGTGCAACAATATCACAGGGACATCCGAGTTTAACTTCAAACAGTTTAAGTCCAAATGCAAAAAGGAGAGGGAGGGAGCAGAAGAGAGAAAGAGAAAGAGAGAGAGAGTAAAAAAAAAGTCAAATATTTCCCTTAAACAGATTTATAAGAGGGTAGGGTGATTTGATATCTTACCTTAAAATGAAGTTGCATAATTAATCCATCAGTGGCTACAGCCTCGTCAATATCTTCTGCTGCTGGGGAAACATTGGACCCATCACTTGCCTTTTTTTAAATTGCGTGGTTGTCTGCTTCCTTTTCATTTTTGTAAGTTAGTAACACTGCAGAGCTAAAAACCAGATTGATAGCGACCACTGTCGTCAGGGACATCACATTTCAAGATATGAGGGGGTATAAGTGTTGGGAAAGATAATACCTAGTGAAATCCATCATGTTGTTTTGATATGCATTTGTAGTTATTTTATATGTATTAAGTAATATAATAAATCAATACAAATAGACACAGAGTAATTCCATAAATGTATTAAAAAAAATTTTAAAAAACATTTACATTTTCCCCTGAAGCCGAGGTGTGGCGGCTGCCCCTGATCTAAATGACAATAAAATGTAATTCAATACCATTCCACCACTGTTTTCATCTGTAATATTATAAGACAGTGTGCTTAAATGTTAAATTAATGCTGCATTCAAACTTTCACATTGACTGCAGCAACTTCCTCCCACGCCAATTCTCTCCTTTGCTGCTGCAGCTGTTTTTTTTTCTGAAATATGCTCTCATACTCGCCATACGCACGTATTAACACTTCTAACTCCAGTGGCGTGAAGTATGTGGATCTTCAGATGCAAACTAATGTTTCCTCAAAGAGATTTTGTAAATTGAAATATTAGTTTAAAAAAAAAAAGAAAGAGTATGTGAATCTTTTGTTGTCGCCGGTTGCCATGGTGAATCGTTGTATCGGACCCTGGCGGCCTCCGATGCCCCAGACAACACTGCTGGGACCCGGTTACCGTGGAAACCTGTCAGCGCTACAACACAGAAATAAACCGTGTGATTTGCTGATGGAGGAGTCCCACAGGGCTCCGTGTGAGGACCTCCGTCCCTGTGACACAAAGGTCAGTTTATACGCAGAACACACCCTGATTTATGATCCGGATCAATGTTCCGGAGGCTCGGGGCCAAACGGGTCGACGAGTCCAGAACCAAAGGTTTCTGTTGGCCGGGTACGACGGTGGACTGGTCCACCTTTAGTCCTGATCCGAGTCCGGTACAGACCGTCAGAACCTGTTCCAGGCACCACATTTAAAAGCTTCACTGTCTGGGTAAATGTTTCGGGTCTGAAACCAGAACCGGCTGTGTATCAATGGTAAATTTTGCAGAGAAAAACATCTTGGTTTAATTCCATCAACAAATAAATAAATCAGTTTTATGGACGTTCTGGAGCCGTTTGAGCCTCAATGTTTCCTTCTGTTTACGAGCAGAGGTTCCCCCTCCAGGAACGGTTCTGGTTCTGGTCCTGGTTCTGGTTCTGGACCTCGGCCCGACCGGTGAGCGGTGTCCTCTACGGACCACTAGGATGACACCTGATATCAATGATCCTGATCAGGTCATCAATGATGATCAGGTCATCAATGATTCTGATCAGGTCATCAATGACGATCAGGTCATCAATGATTCTGATCAGGTCATCAATGATTCTGATCAGATCATCAATGATGATCAGGTCATCAATAATTCTGATCAGGTCATCAATGATTCTGATCAGGTCATCAATGATTCTGATCAGATCATCAATGATGATCAGGTCATCAATGATTCTGATCAGGTCATCAATGATGATCAGGTCATCAATAATTCTGATCAGGTCATCAATGATTCTGATCAGGTCATCAATGACGATCAGGTCATCAATGATTCTGATCAGGTCATCAATGATTCTGATCAGGTCATCAATGACGATCAGGTCATCAATGATTCTGATCAGGTCATCAATGATTCTGATCAGATCATCAATGATGATCAGGTCATCAATAATTCTGATCAGGTCATCAATGATTCTGATCAGGTCATCAATGATTCTGATCAGGTCATCAATGATTCTGATCAGGTCATCAATGATGATCAGGTCATCAATGATTCTGATCAGGTCATCAATGATTCTGATCAGGTCATCAATGATGATCAGGTCATCAATGATTCTGATCAGGTCATCAATGATTCTGATCAGGTCATCAATGATGATCAGGTCATCAATAATTCTGATCAGGTCATCAATGATTCTGATCAGGTCATCAATGACGATCAGGTCATCAATGATTCTGATCAGGTCATCAATGATTCTGATCAGATCATCAATGATGATCAGGTCATCAATAATTCTGATCAGGTCATCAATGATTCTGATCAGGTCATCAATGATTCTGATCAGGTCATCAATGATTCTGATCAGGTCATCAATGATGATCAGGTCATCAATGATTCTGATCAGGTCATCAATGATTCTGATCAGGTCATCAATGATGATCAGGTCATCAATGATTCTGATCAGGTCATCAATGATTCTGATCAGGTCATCAATGATGATCAGGTCATCAATAATTCTGATCAGGTCATCAATGATTCTGATCAGGTCATCAATGACGATCAGGTCATCAATGATTCTGATCAGGTCATCAATGACGATCAGGTCATCAATGATTCTGATCAGGTCATCAATGACGATCAGGTCATCAATGATTCTGATCAGGTCATCAATGATTCTGATCAGGTCATCAATGATTCTGATCAGGTCATCAATGATTCTGATCTGATTCTGATTCTGATTCTGACCGGACCTGGACCCGCATCCACTGTATAAGAAGAACTGATCAATCAATGATGAACAACCCCTCTGGTCCTGATCAGTCAATAATTGATCCCTCTGGTCCTGATCAGTCAATAATTGATCCCTCTAGTCCTGATCAATCGTTGATCGATTCCTCTGGTACTGATCAGATATTAATGATCGATTCCTCTGGACCCGACCAGTCAATAATTATTGATTCCTTTGATACCATTCAATCAATAATTGATTCATCTGGTCCCGATCAGACATTGATGATTGATTCCTCTGGTGCTGATCAATCGTTGATGATTGATTCCTCTGGTCCTGATCAGTCAATCATTATTGATTCCTCTGGTCCTGATCAATCGTTGATTGATTCTTCTGGTCCTGATCAGATATTGATGATCGATTCCTCTGGTCCTGATCAGATATTAATGATTGATGGTCCTAATCAGATATTGATGATTGATTCCTCTGGTCCTGATCAGATGTTGATGATTGATCCCTTTGGTCCTGATCTGTCAATAATTATTGATTCCTCTGGTCCTGATCAATCGTTGATTGATTCTTCTGGTCCTGATCAGATATTGATGATCGATTCCTCTGGTCCTGATCAGATATTAATGATTGATGGTCCTAATCAGATATTGATGATTGATTCCTCTGGTCCTGATCAGATGTTGATGATTGATCCCTTTGGTCCTGATCAGTCAATAATGATAGATTCCTCTGGTCCTGATCAGATATTGATGATTGACGGTCCCGATCACATATTGATGATTGATGGTCCCGATCAGACATTGATGATTGATTCCTCTGCTCCTGATCAGTCAATAATGATTGATTCCTCTGGTCCCGATAAGACTTTGATGATTGATCCTTCCAGATCAGTCAATAATTATTGATTCCTCTGGTCTTAATCAGATATTAATGATTGATTCCTCTGGTACTGATCAGAAATTGATATTATCAGTTCCTCTGGTCCTGCAGATGCGCTGATGGTGATCAGGTCCCGACAGTTCTGACGGAGGCAAGGTTCCCCCCCTCGGACCCTGATGGCTCCCACGGTGGTAGTGGGGGGGGGGGGGGGGGGGGCTCCGCGTGGAGGTGCGAACCTGGGAACTCCTGCGCAGGCGCTCTTAGCACTTTCACAAAAGTTCGGACTTTGACACGAAAAACTGGAGCAAAAGTGTCGCAGCAGGAACTTTGACTGGGAACCTCTGACGTCATCAGCGGGTAAAACCAGGCTCTGGTTCTGGTTCTGGTTCTGGTTCTGGTCTCGGCTCGGTACTGGTTCCAGCCGGGTTGAGTTAAAGCCTCTGGCCTCGAACCCGCTTCTGTTTGAGGACAAACGTGTGTGTGTGTGTGTGTGTGTGTGTGTGTGTGTGTGTGTGTGTGTGTGTGTGTGTGTGTGTGTGTGTGTGTGTGTGTGTGTGTGTGTGTTTGTGTGTGTGTGTGTGTGTGTGTGTGTGTGTGTGTGTGTGTGTCCCTCCCACGTGCACCCGCGGCCCCCCGCGGGCACGAGCGCGTGTTTATTCCACCTCCGTTTGTTTCGGGTCTGTTCAGGTGTCAGAACCGGCACCCCGAACCCCCCGAACCCCGACCGGGTCGCACCTCACCAGACTTTCCCACGGACCCCCGACCCACGGACCCCCCCACAAGCACGCGCCACCTCGCACCTCAGCAGAAGCTCGTGCCTCAGATCTGGTCCGGGGACCATTTGGACCTTTTGAGAACGAACAAAAGGGGGTCCGGCTGGCACTCGAAGTGCTGCTTTCTCCCCGCTGGAGGGTTTCGGGTCAGAAGTTCGGAAGAACCGAGATGCTGCTCGTGAGAGGGAGGGAGGACGGAACCAGGACAGAACCGGGCTCCTTCATGAGGACAGAACCGGGACAGAACGGGTGTTCTGCCAATTTCTGCTCCCTGCCGAGAAATGCGATTTTCAAAGTTTGATTGGCAGTTCCATGATTTCTTGCACGATGTAAAATATGGGATGTTGAGTATTTGATCCTTCAAAGTACACGAGCCATGACATGAATTGCATTATTTAACCAGGCAGGTCATTAATAACACATTCTTATTTACAATGACGGCCTGGCAAGTGACAAGGACCAATTGGGGAGAAAGGAAGTGGTTTAGGGAGTAAAACACAGAAAAAAACAAAACACAAAAAATTGTAGCTCTGCAAAGGTAGAAAACCATTAGGTAGCATTTTTTGGCAAAGCAGCAGAACACCGGGCCTCCGGCTCCATGCACGCATGCGCCTAGCACGCGCCCGCCGCCGTATCTCCTCTGATCTTCATCATCTTCATCATCATTTTCATCTCCGTCTTATCAGTCAGAGACGAGACGCCGCGGGACGCGCTCGCTTGGGTACAAACACGGCGACACAATAGGACCCCCCTACCAAATACCCCCCCCCAACTAACCTCCCAAATACCCCCTCACACCCCCCCACGCCGCGTGCCGGGGGCGCGCTGGGGGGGCCGCGCAGGCACGCGCCCCCTCATTAGAATAGTAATAGATGATAGAGGGGGGTAGTTGTTAGGGGGGGGGGGGGACCTGGTCCCGGACTTCAAACACCAGACTCTCCCTTTTGTCTCATTCACATTCAAAGACCCCCCCCCTAACAACTACCCCCCCCTAAATGCCCCCCCGGACCCGCGTCCTTCACGCGCGGGTGTCGCTCGAGGCTGAACGTGATCAGATGGCCGCGTGGAGCTTTTACTGTCCTTTTACCTTCACACCCCCCCTTAACCCCCCCTTAACCCCCCCCCGGTCCTGACACGGGCTGCAGGTCCGGACCCCCCTCAAACCCCCCCGGACCCTTCACGACTCATTAGTTTCCACTTATGAGGAATTAGTTGCTTCTTCTGGACCCTGATCTGCAGAACCAACCCGGAACCAGCTGAGACCGGAGGAGCTGGTATCGGTTCTGGAAGTTCTTACTTGTCTGTTCGTTCTCAGTCCAAAAAGTTTGGTTCTGGTCCAGTTCTGGAGCAGTTAGGGGAAGTGATGCAGGTCGGTTCTCTGATCCAGATCAGTCCAGAACCGTCACAGCGGTCCAACTGCTGAAACTGAAGGATGGATGGATGATGGATGGATGATGGATGGATGGATGGGTGGATGGATGGATGGATGGATGGATGATGGATGGATGATGGATGGATGGATGGATGGATGGATGGATGGGTGGATGGATGGATGATGGTTGGATGGATGAACTTCTGCATCTAAACTTCTCTGCTCATCAGAACCAGTTATGATCCAGATCTTTGCATTTATAACAACATGATGATGGTCTTTTTGTTGGGCGAAGAAAACAGTAATAATAACTAAGTCTCTGTGATGGAAGCTCCGATCCAGCTGGACCTATCACTGCAAAAAGGAATCTATATTCACCCCATAAATCTGAGGTAAAAATTTGCATTTACTTTTTGGGTGGGGTAAATTTAATCCCATATATTGAGAATAAAATAACTGAAAGAAAAAGCTATGAAATACTCAAATAAAACAGGTAAAAGTGAAAGAGTTGTTCTCTCAGATGTGAAAGCTGCTAAATGACCAAATAAAGTGGTGGTAATGAGGCCAAAGTGTGCCAGGAAATTACCCCCTCTAACCCTCCCAGACCCCCCCCCCCCCCCCCCCACACACACACACGCACACACACACACACACACACACACACACTTCACCACCGGCGTGAAAGTTGATCGGCTCATCCTTCACTCTTTTTTCGTTTTTACATTTTCTTAAAATTACCTTAACATTAAATTTTAAGGTAATGTCTTAATGAATTCCTTAATGAAACCGTCCCGGGAGGTTCATCCCGGGGGGGGTTCAGATCTCCCCCCCCCCCCCCCCCCCCACCCCTGAAGGAGGCGCGTTTGGCCGCATTTGTCCGCGTTTGTCCGCCGCTGTCGCCTGGCAGTTTGCTCGATTGCCCCGCTGTAACTGCGGCTGGGGGGGTGCAAGAGGGGGGGGTTGTTGTGGGGGGGGCAATCAAAGCCGGGGCTGCCCCCCATGCACAACCCCCCCCGCCCCCCACGGAAGGCTCCCCATTGCCACACTGTAAGAAATGCAGCCTTTGCGGCTTCTCCTCCTCCTTCACTTTAAAACCTGCACTTTAAAAACCTCACATTGTACATTTCTGTTTATACATTTTATTGTATCTAGTATATATTGGCTTTTATATTTGTATTGTATTGCACCAATCACCACAACAAATTCATTGGCAATAAACCCTTTTCTGATTCTGATTCACCTTTTTTTTCTTTCGGTTTGATCTCTCGCTCCTGCGCTGCGCGTGCCGGGAGGAATAAAAGGAGGAACAAGTTGATCAGGTCGTCGTTTCTTGCAGCGCCCCCCCTCTCCCTCTCTCTCCCCCCCCCTCTCTCTCTGTCTCTCTCCCTCTCTCCCTCCACCCCTCCACCCCCCTCCCTCCTGCAGTATAAAGCAGAGGTGGAGCCGCATCTGCCTTCAGTCCAGAGTCCAAACAACAACCAGAGGATCCGCCGCTCTTTACTTTCATTTTTAACTTATTTTAACCTCCTGCATCTGCAGCAGCCGCGGGGATTCCACAGGGATAACATTCTTTAAAGTCAGAAAAATAAATAATTGTACGTCTCCAGCTGCTCACGCACTCGGACCTGCTGCTCTGCTCTTGCTCGGAGCCGCCAGGACTCTTTCTTTTACGCACAGACCGAACCGAACCCGGACCTGCGGACGCTCCGCCATGGCGCGCTTCCTCCTCCTGCCGGGTCTCCTGCTGCTCGTGGCCGCGCACACGGTGAGTTGAGCCGGGGAATCACGGGACTCACGTCCCCGGGGAGGGGGTTCGGTCCGGTTCCGCTCCGGTTCCGAGGCCTGGGTGGCTGGTCCTGCGCGGGGACGCGCTTGGAGCTGGTGCGTCTTTTACGCGCAGCGCTGAAGCCTCGGAACCGCAGCTAGAGTCCGACCTTTATCTTCAGTTTTCCACCTTTATCTTTATTTTTCCACCTTTATCTTTATTTTTCCTTGCCACTGTGTTTTTAAGGTTTTTCTCCCACTAGGGGAGTTTGTACCTGCAGTGTTTATGTAATAATGCTCGGGGGTTTATGTTCATGTTCTGGTCTCTGGAAAGCTTTTGTGAGAGACAACTTTTATTGTAATAGACGCTATATAAATAAAATTGAATTGAAAAAAAAATATTATCATGTTTGTAATTTTAGAGATTCATAAGATGTTAATAATTAAATAGTCTTTAAAGTCGGAAATATAACTAATAGTAAACATTAACTCCGTTTTACGCGCGTTGGTGTCACATTAATGCGCGTCTTTGCCAGTTTTCTTCACTTTATTTGCCCCCCCCGCGCTGCAAAGAGTCTGACCGCCTTTTGCCCCCCCCCTCTACCCCCCTTTACCCCCCTTTCCCCCCCCCAGGCCTCCTCCTCCGGGGTCTTCGAGCTGAAGATCGACTCCTTCTCCTCCTCCAGCGGGATCTGCCGGCGCGCGTCCCCGCGCTGCCAGCTGCGGTTCCGCGCGTGTCTCCAGCACGCGCAGGAGGTGGTGGAGCCCGAGCCGCCGTGCACGTACGGGACGGCGCGCACGGAGCGCCTGGACCTGGACCCGGAGTCCGTGTCCCGGTCCGCGCCCCTGCGGGTGGAATTCCGCTTCAAGTGGCCGGTGAGTGACGCAGAACCCGCTAGGAAAACAGTTTTTCTTTCTTTCAGTTTTTCTGTTCTTTAAAGAGTTAAAACAGTAAATAATCAGTGGAAAAAGAGCCCGAGGTCGCTGACCCCCCTCTTTCTGTGTGTTTTTCAGGGAACTTTCTCTCTGATCATCGAGGCCTGGAGCTCTGAGGCGTCAGGACCAGAGTCCGCAGGTAAAGAGCGCGCCGCCGCTACCGCGCGTCCCCGCCAGGGGGCGCTGGAACTCACAAAAAAAAACAGAATTATCTCCAGTAATAATAATAATAATAATAATAATACATTTCATTTGTTAGGCGCCTTTCATGGCACTCAAGGTCGCCGTACAACAATCAAAATACAAAAACACCAATTTAACCCTTCTTTATCTGTAATTACATTCAGGCCGCCTGGATTTATTTTGATTTTATGGTTTTAGAATTGTCAAATGTCCAAAGAATGAAAGAGTGCTCCTGCCCATTCATTTCCCCAAGATAATTTCAACTTTAATTATCTGGCAGTTATTCAATTTACAATATTACTGTGTGTTCTGACAGTGTAAGAACTGTTTAAACAATAGAGAACAGCAAAGTTTGTCAGCAGAACACAAAAGACCAACGTAAGTTGTAGGTGTACTTAGTTGATTAAAATCTCATTTGTGAAACAAACTTCACCAGTAAAGGCCTGAAAAGTGCTTGAATTTTAGTCTAAGTGCTTGAAAGTGCTTGAAATTATAACTCTGTGTCTTTCACAAAATTGGGATCAGACTGTATAGTTTAGTTATTACAAGGAGAAATAAAATCAGTAAGATGAAACATAACTAGATGTGTACAACATGATACAATGTACATAATTGTGATAAAAAGCAGAAAAAATAATCAGTATTCCTGTAGATAGTTTACCCCAGCGATAAGGTGCTTGAAGATTTTGAACTGAACTAAGACACATTGAAGCGTGTGAAGGTCCAGCCTCTTCTAGTTGAAATAATACAGTAATAACGGTCATAATGATGAATGTTAATCCTTATTCCTGCAGAGGACCAGCTGGTGAGCCGCGTGGTGGCGCGCAGCAACCTGACGGTGGGGGGTTCCTGGTCCCAGGGCCGGCGCCAGGACGGCCGCGGCGGCGAGCTGCGCTACTCCTACCGCGTGCGCTGCGACGAGCACTACCACGGCGCCGCCTGCTCCAGCCACTGCCGGCCGCGCAACGACACCTTCGGCCACTACGAGTGCGACGGCGAGGGCCGGCGCCGCTGCCTGGCGGGCTGGGAGGGCGACTACTGCACCCAACGTGAGTGAAAAAACACCCGAGGGAGATTTTTCAGTTCTTAGTTCACAATCCTGGTCAACTCCTACAATGCTCTGGGGCAAATCTGGACCATTTATACAGAAAACTACTGCTACTACTCTTACTACTATTAGCACTACTACTACTACTGCTACTACTGCTACTGCTACTACTACTTCTACTACTACTGCTGTAGCCACTAGACCACATACCCCCCCGAAAAACTGTAAGAAAAACAAATTATTGATTGGTGAAGTGAATAATTATCAGTGTAAATAAAACAAACCAGCTATCTCTGATACATTTAAACAGTAAGACGTTAATTAGTCTAATGAGACTCGAGGGGGGGGTTCGGGGGGTCCAACTTCAGGGTCGTCAGCCTCCGTAAACCAGGACTTCACCCTGTTTTCTTACAGTAGTGTGACCTCCTCCCCTTCCTCCTCCTCCTCCTCCTGTTTTCATTCTAACGTTTCTTCAGCCTGGAAGGGGGGGTTAAAGGAGGTGGGGGTAAATGAGGTGGGGGGGTAAAGAATGGCCCCCCCGCCGCTTCGTTTTTTTGTGCAGCAGCCTTAAAATTGTTAAGTCAAGCAGTCGTCGACGCCGTCGTCGGAGTGTGTGTGTGTGTGTGTGTGTGTGGCTCTGCTCCTTTTGTTTTGAGCTAAACAATGGGCCCCCGGCCCCCCCCGCGGCCCCCCGGGGCCCCCGGCCCGCCGCCCTAACGGGGACACGCGCTGCAGCTTAATGACGCTGCCGTGCGTGAAAGAGACGGCATGTGTTGCTTTTGTTGTCGGGCGGCAGCTGCTGCTGCTTGTGTGAGTGTGTGATTCAGAGGAGCTAACGTTGGCTAACGGTGATCTCTTTTCTCCCATCAGCCATCTGTGCGGCGGGCTGCAGCGAGGAGCACGGCCAGTGCGAGGCGCCCGGCGTGTGCGTGTGCCGGCAGGGCTGGCGCGGCGAGCGCTGCGACGAGTGCGACCGCCACCCCGACTGCGTCCACGGCACCTGCCAGCTGCCCTGGCAGTGCAACTGCAAGGAGGGCTGGGGGGGGCTGTACTGCAACCAAGGTAAATAATAATAATAAACTAACAAGGCATCAGAAACCAGGGAAAATGTTGAGTTCATACCCAGAAAGTGAAGCCCCTCCCCCCTCGGGATGGGGGCGGGGCCACGACTGCATCATAGAATCCTCAGGAAGCTCACCTGAATATTCCTTGGTACAACTTGTTGGTTCTTGGCCAGAGCTGGGATTTATTATTTATTTTAATGGTTTATATCCCAGAAATGGCATTTGTGGTGTTCCTCAGGGCAGTATCCTCACCCCTATGAGATTTCCATACTTTCCTTTACCAAGTGTTTCTCTGATTGTCACATTTGTGTGAATTTTAAAAAGGGATAAAGCTTCACATTGTAGTCCAAGTCTTATCCGTCAGAACTTTGTGAAGATCTGGAAACTTCCGCATGTGTTTTACTGACAACTCTTAGTGTACGTCTTAATTTGTAGGTCATTTGAAAAGTTTTTATCCTGCTCAAAAAGTGTGTTATTCTTCCTGCTTATTGACCTCCATCAGGTAGATTAACGACTAACGTTAACGTTAGAAGAAATATGTAGATGAAATGTTGTTTACTATTGTTTGTTAATCAAAATCTTCCTCTCCTTTCCTTCTTCCCCCCCAGACCTGAACTACTGCACCAACCACAAGCCATGCCAGAACGAGGCCTCGTGCACCAACACCGGAGAGGGCAGCTACACCTGCACCTGCCGACCCGGCTTCTCCGGCAAGAACTGCGAAATCGAGACCAACGAGTGCGACAGCAACCCCTGCAAGAACGGCGGCAGCTGCACAGTAAGTGTCGCGTTCTGTTCGGTACTTACCAGATATCTGGTTCCGGAGACACCGGCGAGAACCCCCTGGAGGTTCGATGAAGAGCTGGACCTCTT
Source organism: Cololabis saira (assembly GCF_033807715.1). Lineage (NCBI taxonomy): Eukaryota > Metazoa > Chordata > Actinopteri > Beloniformes > Belonidae > Cololabis > Cololabis saira. The sequence goes on from NC_084590.1 coordinate 46,440,053, forward strand.
CAGGGTCTCCTGGTGGATCCCTTCAGTATCTGGGGCCGAATCTGATGACTTCTGGGCCGTATCTGGGGAAGTTTCGATGTGGCCGATCTGTGTTTTCTCACCACCATCCCCCTCTTCCTCCGTCTGCTCTCCAGGACTTGGCCAACGACTACACCTGCACCTGCCCGCAGGGCTTCTACGGCAAGGACTGCGGTGTTAGCGACACGCTCTGCGCCGACACCCCGTGCTTCAACGGGGGAACCTGCGTGGAGAAGGACGCCGGCGGCTACACCTGCCAATGCACGCACGGCTACACCGGCTCCAACTGCGAGAAGCGAATCAGCAAATGCAGCAGCAACCCCTGCGCCAACGGTACGAGTCTGCCGTCGCCCAAGAGTCCACCTGTCTCTGACCGAAGTGCAACAACACAGTCCAACTTCGTAGAAGTTGATCATTTGGGGAAAAGATTGTTGAGGTTTTGGGTGAAATCCGTGTCCACTGTTGTACATTCAAGATCTCAGGTGCCTCAGACGTTCATGGTTGAGGTGTTGCACCTTGAACCCCTTAGACATGTCCGTTGTGCACACTTGGTTGGAGGTTACTTGGGTGCAGGAGGCTGTTGGGAGTTCTGCAGGGCAACTTGGCTCAGTTCCCGACAGCCTCCAGGTTCTGTGGTCACAGATCGTTGCCTCCTCCCACATCCTTCAGCGGGAGCCGACATGAAGCTACCTGCCGGCCGGGATGAGTGAAAGTCCTCCGTCATGCTTTGGAGTCACCGCCGTGACATCTGTGGATTTTGCTTGAGGGAATAACAGAAGGAGATGAAAGTGGTGTGTGAGCCGAGGTTGCGTCAGGAGTTCTCATGACTCTCTCATGACCCTGAAGAGTTATTCAGGATCTTGGTCCTGATCCGGTACCCTGGACTCTGTGGTTCAGAGAGGTGCACGGTTCCTTCGCCGGTCGGGGTTCTAGGACTTCCTGTTTTGCTTGTTGGAACCAGCTCAGCAGTTGGGTCCAAACCCTCATGGAGGTCGACGCCCACCGTTAGCAACACGTGGAAACAGGCTTATTTAGGGTTCAACTCCCCAGGTGAACTGAAACATCAGACCACACAGGTCTGAAAGACGGTTTGAGAACCAACAGGTGGTTCCAGGAGATGTTCTGCTGCGATAGTTAAGAGCTCCTGAACATGTCTCCTCAGCTCCGTGAACATTATTGTGAGCTTCACGGCTACGCTTGAGGTAGCTGGTAGCTGAGGAACCGGCTCGCTGCAACGTGATACCATGTTCAGGGCCGTTGCAAGAGCAGCCTTGCTGACAAACATCTCCTTCAAGCATTTCTTTGCATTGCTTGAAGCAGCTTGCAGGAACATGGCATTAGCAAAGTAAAAGTAAACTACTAGAAACAAGTGCAGATCCAAAAACGGTCAGAGGTTCAGGGGTTTGTTGGGATCTCTGAGGTCTAATCTACCCAAGGACCAATGTGGCCCTCAACTGTGACTCAAATGTATTCAATTTAGAGGTATTTGTAAGACCTTCTCCAACATTTTCGAACAAATCTAAGTTGTTTGAGTTCAGGTTCAGGTTCTGGTTTAGAGCTCCTGCTTTCCTCAACTCAAGTCCTAATTCTTTCTGCATCACTCAGCTGCTTCCCAAAACTGTAAACAGGAAATGCCAACTCCTACCGAATCCCAGGCCTCCTACCCCCAAAACTGTGTCCCTACTAGGACCTCAAGAGGTTGTTAAGTGGCTGCGTTGATACGAGCGAACGCTGACACGACACATCTGGACGCCGGTGGCGCTCCGTCCGTCCATCCGGTGTCTTCATGCATCGAGTCTCTTAAATTGATTTTCATGTCCGACATGAACTCCAGAGACCACCGGGAGGACACTGGGAACAGTTGGACTGTTAAATATTGCAAAATCCCCTTGAATAGAGTTGTTTTATTGGGAGTATTTGTTTACCGCACGAATAACTCAAGGATGAAAACAATCCCTGATGGAAAAGTACGAACTGTAAAAGAAAGTGGGCCACTTGCAGCAGACGGGTCGAGGCACCGCAAGCAGACGAGTAATCAGGATCAGGTGGCTCCGTGGGTCCAGCAGGCGTAACAAAATAAAGCCGTATCTCCAGAAAGTGAAGTTAGCACGTGCCCAACCCCCCCCCCCCCCAAGGACCTTGTTAGTATGTGCAAACCACTTCCAGCTTATCTGGGATCTGCTGTCATTCCAGCCTCTCAGTGAGCCTGACGGATGGGGGGGTCGGAGCTGATGCTTGCCCTGTTGCACCATCGCGGCTGCTCGCCGCCAAATATGGAGTGGCGTTTTCTGCAGCGTAAAAACAGCTGCCGAGGATGTTTCTGATTCCGCTCGTGTCCTTGGTAGGAAGCTGGTGATGATTGTTCCCACCGCTCCGCCGGACCGTCTTCTTCCGATCTTCATAACGCATCCCAGCCCCTCATCGTAGTTCTCCGGGGGGGGGTTTGGATAAAAGACATCTGTAATATTTCAGACTCAGCTCCTGGTCTGTTTGAGATACCCCGGCGTCCCACAGGCGCGATACCGGGCCCTCCCTTTTTTTGGGGGGTAATGAACTCCTGAGAGTGTTTGACCTTCTCCTTTTAACCATTTAAAATGTCTTTCGAAACCCAAACTAGACCGTGATCTGATAGAGTAATATGTTCTGTAACACAATCCTCAATCTTGTGTAGGCTTTGCTTTGAAATGCAAATTAGATCAATTCTGGAATATGATCCATGCACATTTGAAAAGAAAGTAGAGTCTTTTGTCGTTGGATTCTTCCTCTCCAGACATCAATAAGCCCTAACTCCTCCAACATTTGTTTTACTGCCTTAGATTTCCTACTTGGGGGGTCCGTGATCTGCAGGTCAAATTCAAGATACAATTAAAATCCCCTGCGAAAATTACAGTCCCTCTAGCTTGCCTTGCTAATATGGATGCTATATCTCTAAAAGATACAGGATCATCTTTATTCGGAGCCTAAATATTCATGATCGTTCTCTGTTTAATCGGTTCAGACGGGATGTGATGGCTCATCTTTAGTTTCAGTAGCATTGATCGTGGAAGAAAGAGCTACCGTCAGGACAAGAATGCTTTCATTGTTTGTTGATGATGATGCCGTTATAAGACCTTTCTGACCACCTGAGTAACACCTCTTTCCTCCCGTCTACAGGTGCGGAGTGCTTCGACCACGGCAACCGCGTCACCTGCCGCTGTCGTCCGGGCTTCACGGGCCAGCACTGCGAAACCAACATCGACGACTGCGCCAGCAACCCCTGCCGCAACGCCGGCACCTGCGTGGACCGCGTCAACGACTTCTCCTGCACCTGCACGCTGGGCTTCGCCGGCAAGGACTGCTCGGTGCGCGCCAGTCCCTGCGACCTGTTCCCCTGCTTCAACGGCGGGACGTGCTACACGCACTTCACCGGGCCGGTGTGCGACTGCCCGCCGGGCTTCATGGGAGCCCGCTGCGAGTACTCCGTCAGCAGGGTGACCACCGAACCCCCCACCGTTCAGGACGCCTCCACCGCGCTGGTGGCGGCCATCGTCCTCGGCTTCGTGACCTTCGCCCTGCTGGTGTGCGGAGCCGTGCACATGCTGCGGCAGCTGCGCCGGCGCAGGAAGCTGGCCGCCATTTCTTTATCGGTGAAGAACGACCTGGAGACGGTGAACAACCGCAACGCCGTGATCGGCGGCGGAGGACACCACAACGGAATGCTACCTGGAGCGCCGCTGGGAAGCCTGAAGGAGAAGGAGGCGTTCCTGCTCCCGGGAGCCCATCTCAAGGTGTCCAATAAGGACGCAGCGCTGCTGGAGAGGGGCGGCGACAGCATGTCCATGTTCAAGAACAAGATGGCCGACTACAACCTGGCGAAAGAGGAGCAGCGCCTGGAAAAGAGCAAGTTTGACCTGTAAGTCTTTTGATGATTTGATCAAAAGTCTGCGTTTCTACGCAGCGCTGACGTTGTGTGATTGTGTGAGTTAGAGTTAGCGGTTCAATGACTCAACCTTTTTCTCTTTGCCTCCAACAGAAACAAGTGTGACTCTTCGCTCAGCTTTGCCAAGGACAGCCTGTACCATCCGGTGTTCATCATCCCGGATCAGGTGGAGCAGTGCGTGTTCGCCACCGAGGTGAGTCTCTACCGATGCCGCTCAAACCATGTTTTTATGAAGCGCTCGGAAACGTGGAGATGTTTTAAAAAACACAAACTGTAAACGGTTAAACCGCTTCTCACAGAGCTCTTTTGATCAAAAACAAAATATGCAATAACTGTTATGAAATGTTGAATCTTAATATGCAGATATGTGGATGTTCAGATTTAACTTAAATTGGTATTTAAAAAAAAATTATTCAGCATAAATAGTATGAGAATTAGACCCGAATATTTGAAAACCATACGCCCTAATATTTGTTTATTAGCACATTCAGTTTATTTCAGTATCCGGATATTTTATTTCATTTTTTTTCATAGACCTGGACATTACAAATTCCAGGAATTGCAACCAAAGTTGAAGTAAACACTATGGTTTAAATTCTTCCGGTCTGTCCGGGGATTTCTGTGGGTTTTTTCACCACACTAGCAGCCAAATACCGGACAGTAACATCTCAAGTAATTCAAACTAAAGTCGAACTAAACAATAGATTATCCAGGTCCAGGATGAAATAAAGGCCAGTTAAATTAGTTAAATCAATTCACAAAGGCGTTTTGATCAAGAGATCGAGGCCAAGTTATAAAAAGTGTGCATATTATTTTCCAAGGTGTTGATTAAAATACAAATAACGGATATTGGCTCGCTTTTGAAAGACGTTTCAACCAATTTTCAACAGAAAAATGGAAGTAAGCAGTAAATTTGAGCAGCAATGTAAAAACAGGCCATGTACAGGCTCACACGTGTCCACAGAAAACGTTAAAACGACTGTTAAGCATTGCCAAACTGCATTATGGGTCCGTCTAGCGCAGAAGGAGCGTTGCTTCACTAAAAAATGAACAAGTTTTGACGGGTCGCTGTGCAGCTCGTCATCACCTATGAACTCGTACGTGGGCAACAGTTTCACAGCACGCAGTTTTAAAACGTTCCAGTCGTCAGCCGAACTTTGGAATTTGACGTTTAAAATGTGAAACTGCAGCATCTTAATTAACACGGTGAATGTAATTTATTTATGGTAACCATGTTTGCAGATGACTAACTGGTGTTTTTGTCTTGTTCTCAGGTATAACCTCGAGTGGTCGGACCGCCAGCGTAGGATCCTTCACGCTGAAACCTTTCAGTCAAGGACAGTACGCCCAGAGGATCTATTCTGCATACAAGCTTTTATTTATTATTTATTACTGCTGCTCAATGGAAAGAACCAAACAAAAGACTTTTATTCTGCTTCGACGCCGATACTGCTCGGATGACAATGAGGAAAAACTGAATGTCCTGCATCATTTGCACTATATTACCTTTTTCTTTTTATACTTTAAATGCTAATATAATTTTCAGGCTGTCTGTTCTATTTCAAGCTTCTTTGGATCTGACATGAACAAAAGACATGAACTGTCCTCCAATCAGAAAGCCCGGTGCCTTAGCGGTGCTCCCTAATCATTGTGGCAACCTTTACGTACCCGGTGTCAGTTCAATCATTGGGAGGACCTGCCGACAGTCACGGGACGCAAAAAAGAAAATGTTTTAGGTCAAACAACCTGATGTTTGTCCCAGTCGATGGATCTGAAGGAACAGATCTCGGGAGATCGACGTCAGCCTTACAATCACCGTCCGAGTCCATAAACTCTGAAGTGCCTCTTAAGAAGAAGACAGCTAAAGGACTCAAAGCCTGAAGCCTTCAGGACCAACTTGATTGTTTCTCTGAGAGGCAACAAGTGTCTTTATTGATAAAGTTTGTAAAAAAAAAAATAAAAAAAAAATCCTCCAGAACTGAGCCATCCCTCCATCATCCATCCCAGTGGTTTCCGGTGAATCCGTCTGTACAATCCTTTATCGTAGATAATCTACTAAATGTTGCCTTGGGGTCGAGTCATACGGATCCCTTTTCTTCTTCTCCCCCCGTTTATCTCTCCGTGGCCAAACCTGTGTTGTTGCCACGTCCGTCATCAGGTATAAAGCAACATTTTAACGTGAACTGAGGAGGAGGTTTTGCGAGTCGCCAGACTAACGATAGAAACAGCTGATCCAGGTGCTTATATTTAATGAAAATAGAAGGACTCCAAAGAGTTTTTTTATTCCTTCTGTCTTTTTTTTATCTGTGATGAATAATCCCTTTGATACCAAAAATACGTGTCATTTCCTGTGTAGTCTAAAGTCTAAGTGTCTTCTGCTTTTCTTTGTTAATTTAAGAGAACAATGCAATGTGTACATTTTTTCTCCAAACGACAGTTTTCCTATTTAATTTTTGCCTTTTTGTACATAATTTTGTATTTATGGAAGAAAATTGTATATATGTCTACGTTAATGTCTGTAATGTCTCAGTCAGAATCAAGAAATATATATTTTCATAAATGAATTAGAAAATAAGATTGCTCTTGCCGTTTCTTTCTCTTGTTTGTAATGTAATTTATTTATGGTAACCATGTTTGCAGATGACTAAAGCCTGAATTAGGGTTCTGCGTTAAATCGACGCAGAGCCTACGCCGTAGGGTACGCGGCGACGCGTAGCTTTACGTGCACCTCCCAAAAATTGTAACTACGCGTCGAGGCGACGCAGACCCAACGCAGACCGAGAGGGCTGTGATTGGTTTGCTTGGTAGCAACGCATTTCCGGTTCCGGTTCGTGAAGCAGTCGTGAACTTTCAGCGCTCTTTTCTTCGTGTGTGTGGTTTTTTTTGGGGGGGGGGTTGTTTTGTTTTTTTTGCACAATAGTTGTTCTTATCTCTTTGATTCACTCTGACCGGAAAAAAACGGAAGCTAAACAAAGTATCAACTCGCGCTATGGGGGTATTGCACGGCGGCGAAATGGAGTGACGGAGAAGTCCGAAGGGTTCACGGTGTAACGCAGAACCTAAATTCAACCTTAACCGCTGTTTTTTCATCCAGACCACGCCGACCTGATGTCAATCAAAACTAGCCTGTGATGCTAATTAATGCTAGTTTACATTCAGCTGATTGACATTTCAAGTGTTGCTGTAAAAACAACATCAGAAGCAGGAAAAGAGAGACGGGAAAGAGGATGAAGAACAGAGAGGACAGACACACATATGTTGTCAAAGGTCCAAAACTGCAGATATTTTAGTATTAATGATCGTTAACTGGAGAACTAAGAGTTCTACGTACATATGACTGGTACCTGCACTGAAAAAAATAAATCTAAGCACATGTAAATATAACACACTTAAATCTGTGATATTAACAATTAAAAATTATGTTTGTTGCTTTTCGTGAATACATCTAGTTTTAAACTTAATCTGCATTTGTTCAAAAAACAAGTAATTACTTTTCCTTTAACAATTTTAATCTATTGGGCAGATTGACCAACGTTTACATGAAACATGCTTTATTTGTTTAAGTAGAACACCACAGTAAAAATGACTAGTCTTTGTATAAACTACTTAATTTTTAGTATGTACAAAATTAATTTGCAAGTAAAGTCAACTTAACACAATTAAGTTGACTGTACTTGCAAAATGTATTATTTACGTACATAAAATTAAGTAGTTTATACAAAGACTAGTCTTTCTTGATCTACATAATAATCTCATGCAAAAAGTTGACTTATTTTTTTTAAGTAGATCAAGCACAATATTTGTATCAGTGTGGTTAGTTGGTGGACTACAGAGACCAGTGACCACTATGTAAACAGGTGTAGACAGCAGCCCCTGGGGGGGTCAGAGGGGGGGTGCAGGTCAGAATGCAGCTCTGGAAACTCTTGAAGCTCTGGTCTGCAAACTGGCCAGGTAACCGGCTGCAACGACCTTTTCCAGAAGTTTAGATACAAATGGAAGGTTGGAAATTGGTCTATAATTAGCTAAGATGTCTGGGTCAAGAGAAGTTTTTTTTAAGTAAAGGTTTAATTACTGCAACTTTGAAAACTTGTGGTACATATCCTAAGTTTAGGGATAAGTTGATCTGGTCCAGTATTGTTGTACCAATAAGAGAAAGAACATTATTGAATAGTCGATTCGGGATGGGGTCTAACATACACATGGATGATTTAGTAGCTAAAGCTGAAGAAACGCCCACAACTGACTTGATTTCTAATTCTGATGATTTTACTGTTAAAGAAGCTCATAAACTCTTCACTACTGAGAGCTGCAGGAATGCACGGTTCAACAGAGTTGTGACTCTTTGTCAGCCTGGCTACAGCGCTGAACAGAAAACGTGGGTTACTTTTGTTATCCTCTATCAACGATGAATAATAGGTTGTTCTGGCTTTGCTTTGCTTGGCTTTGCGAAGGGCTTTTTTCATCAGTAGCCTACTAGAGAACCAGCTCCCATGGTCTCCACGGCCTCTCCGGACTCGTCCTACGCCCGGGGTTTTGGCCCCGGTAACCGATGCAGAAGCAGAAAATATTTATAGATTTATAACCCAGTTGAAGGTGATTAAGTGCAGTGATGCTGATCACAAAGGTTGTGTGTTATTGTCTGCTATCTGCGGCGCGTGGTGTAGATTACTGTTATCTGCAGGGCACACACACACACACACACACACACACACACACACACACACACACACACACACACACACACACACACACACACACACACACACACACACACACACACACACACACACACTCGTGCCCAGGGCCGTGACCAAGCAGCTTACCAGCAGCTGCCGGTCGGTTCCAGAGTAACGACGGCTCAGAAACCCAACGCTCCTGGATCCGACATCATTCACCCGATTAGAGGAAATGAATAAAATAAAATGAAATGAAATGAAATGAAATTAATAAAATGAAATGAAATTAAATGAAATAAAATTAAATGAATAAAATAAAAAATAAAAAAATTAAATATTATAATATTATATTATAATATTATAATTATATATTATAATTTATCATTTATTCTAATTTAATTGTAATTGTAAATGTATTATTTTTTATTCTAATTTAATTTTAAATATTAAATATAATTAAATGTATTATTATTTATTCTAATTTAATTTTAAATATTTTAATATTAAGTATTATAATTTCATTTATTATAATTCATTCTAATTTAATTTTTAATATTTTAATATTAAATATTTTATCTTGTTGTTTTTTATTTAGTGGGTGTGTTTGATCGGCTGATCAAAGACCGGTCTGGAGAAAGTCTACTGGAAACTCCCCAAGAACCGCAGAAAGTAATTAAAAACATGTAGAGAAGTAATAAAACTATAAACAGAAGTGTCGTAACAACTGATAAGTAACTGATGGGTCTGACCCTGGACCCTGCCGGGCTGCTGGGAACTGAAACCGCTCCCTGTGCAGACCTGCTCAAAGGTTCCTGGTTCACCTGCACGTGCATCCTCGTGTCAACAACCAGATGTGGTTTCACTTCCTTCAGGTGCAGGCTTCTCTAAGACCTGGACCCCCTGGTGGGTCAGGATGGGACCAGCAGGATCGGTTCCTCGTCGTGGTCCCAGTTCTTTCAGTCTGGTCCTGTCTTCGTGACTTGTTTCCTGTTTTACTTTGAAAGTCTGTGTTTGTTCTTTTATCTTTTCTTTTCCACATGTGTAGGAATGTTGAGATCGATTTATTGTGATTTCTTTATTTTGTTTTTATTTCCCGACCGAACAAATCTGCTCTTACGGCCCAACCAGAAACCTGGACTCCTCTACTGGTTTCTTAGACCGGTATTTTTCTAGCTCCCTTTTCAGTGTCGTACCTGTGATCACCTGCCGTGTTCTAGCTGTCCAGGGATGAAGAGGAGGAGGGACCCCAGATCCTGAACCCTGCACATGTGGAGGAGCGTTCCTGCTCCTGGATGTTGAAGTGGTTCCATCTGAGAGGACTCACCTGCGTTACCTGCCAATCATCAGCTCAGCTGTTGCCGAGCAACAACTTTCTCACCTCTGGGTTGAAACAAGATAAGATAAGATAATCCTTTATGTTCTCCCTCAGTTGGGAAACTTACTTTGTTGGCAGCACTACACTTAGCACACACATGCAGGGGAGGGGTAAAAAGAGACTAAAAAGTAAGAAATAAAAAAAATATATATATAATTACAAAAATATGAGCAGTATATACAGTAGATTGAAAGAGATATTGCACATATTGCACCAGGACCAGGACCAGCAGGTCCTCTACAGGCCACTAGGATCTGGATTTAAACATCTTTATAACTCGTTCATGGAGATTTCTGGAGGATTCAACCCAACACTTTGAACATATTTAATAAACATTTCTACACACTTGTTTTACCCAGTTCTAACTGAACAGTTAAGTTCTGGAAGGAAAAACGTGTGTGTGTGTGTGTGTGTGTGTGTGTGTGTGTGTGTGTGTGTGTGTGTGTGTGTGTGTGTGTGTGTGTGTGTGTGTGTCTGTGTGTGTGTGTGTGTGTGTGTGTGTGTGTGTGTGTCTGTGTCTGTGTCTGTGTGTGTGTGTGTCTGTGTCTGTGTGTGTGTGTGTGTGTGTGTGTGTGTGTGTATACTTCAGACTGAAAGAGGTAAAAGTGAGATGAGAGAAGGGTGAAAATGAAGAACACACACCTGTCATCACTCCATCACTCTGACCTGCCATGCTCCCACCCCCCCCTCACACACACACACATGGTGTGTGTGTGTGTGCGTGCGTGCGTGCGTGTGTGTGTGAGGGGGAAACGGGGCAGGAAGGATGAGGGACATGAATCAGCTGTCCTCCCTCCCGTCCTTCACCTCCGGGTCTCAGAATCCTCCAGAACTGCAGCCGCACCTGAACCAGGACCAAATGTTATACCCCTGTAAAGGGTGTGTGAAACAGACACACAGACACGATGCTTGTTAATCATCGTCCAGTTCTGTATTGCTTTTTTCAAACATATATTTCTTAAACATCAAACATTGTCTAACGGCAAATCCCTTTTGACACACCACACACAGGCACGCACAGCCAGTAAAAGTCTGCAGGTAAATAAAATCTCACTCTCAAAATCATTACAACTATACTATATATATTAACTGCTGCCTGTATTCTTACAAAAAAAAGGATATATACACAGTGCTAAATAATATCCATTTCTTACCTGTAAAGGGGAGTGTGAAACACAGACACGATGCTCGTTAATCAGCGTCCAGTTCTGTATTGGCTGAATAACGGACACCGCGTCTCCCCTAACGGTAAGTGCAGGCACAAACAATCAGAACCCAAAACAACGTGAGCAAAACAACGGTTAGACATTCCTTAACAAACAATCAACAAAACGACGGTTAAACATTATTTACAAAGTGATGGATTATGATATTAGTTTTTTTCCTGCTACAACATCATGAATCCAAGGGCCTTTGCCAATCAGAACTAATAGGCATTTTATCACCATTACACAAACACCCAGACCGGGTCACAGACCATTCATTAGATCCTAGATCCTAGACCGTAGATCCTAGATTGATCGTAGATTCTAGATCGTAAACCTTAGATCGTAGATCCTAGGGCGTAGATCCTAGATCATAGATCTTAATTCCTATATCAATCGTAGATCCTAGACCGTAGATCATAGATCCTAGATCCTAGATCGATTGTAGATCGTAGACCGTAGTCCGTAGATCGTAGAGCGTAGATCCTAGATCGACCGTAGAGCGTAGATCCTAGATCGATCTTAGTCCGTAGACCGTAGACCGTAGTCCGTAGATCGTAGATCCTAGACCGTAGATCATTGAGTCGTTGATTGAATCTAATATAATACATCTGCAGGTATTCAGGCGGGTTCGGCCGAAGGATCCGGGAGTGAAGCTAACTTTGATTGACAGACGGTGGGTGTGTCCTTCGCTGGCTTCTGAAGCGATGTGGCTGCGCTGCGTACGAAGGAAACCGGTCTACAGGAACCAGCGGGTTACGTGACTATGGTCTACTGTAGCCCCGCCCTACGCTGCTTCTGATTGGCGTGCATATTTTTATCTTTGAAGTCTTCCATATGTGAGAGAGAGTCAGCATCTCCACGGCAATAGCAGGATCCTTAGACCAGGACCCGGACTGGCTCATCCCCAGACACTCCCAGATCGACCCAAACCCCATGAGCACTTTGAACAGCTCAACAAGCCGCGTTACCTCTAAACTGAACAAGACCAGACTCTGACACCAGACCAGACCAGATACCAGACTCTGTTAGGTCTTTACTCCTGGGTCGGACGGCACCAGCGAGCCGGTAGCCTGATGTTTTTTTTATTTTTTTTATTTTGGTCATCCAAAAAACAATGTTATCACATCGGTGCAACCATATGGTTTTGCTGAAAATAAAAGTAACACTGCAAACAGAAACAAACGCTGCTGCAAATAAAATAAAGGCTGCTGCAAATAAAAGAAACGCTGAAAATATAAAGAAACCCCGCTGCAAATAAAATAAAAAACGACGCAAATAAAAAAGCCACAATGGAAGTGAATTACCGGGGACTGTTTTTGCCGATGCACCGGTGTTTTTATGTGAGAGGACATCGGTGTTGTTGTTTTTGTTGTTTTTATCATTAATAATAATGCCAAGAATAATCTAAAGCGTGGGTAACAATAGTTATTTGGATGAATGTGAAGTTGAAGCTGTGTGTGGTGGTCAGGGACTTCTCCTCTCACGTAAAAAACACCGGTGCATCAGCAAAAATAGTCCCCGGTAATTCACTTCCGTTGTGGCTTTTTTATTTGCGTAGTTTTTTTTAAATTTGCAGCGGTGTTTCTTTATATTTGCAGCATTTCTTTTATTTGCAGCAGTGTTTTTTTTTTATTTGCAGCGGCGTTTCTTTTTATTTTGCAGCGTTTCTTTAATTTGCAGCGGCGTTTGTTTCTGTTTGCAGCGTTACTTTTATTTTCAGCAATGGCGGGTCTCGGCCACCGTACAACCATCATCATACAGCACACATGGGGAAAACAGCAAAATGTGTGCTGTATGTAGATCTCTGGACCCCTAAAACCTGCAGAGGACTCTCTGCAGGCTCTCTAGAAACTGTGTTGGTCACGCAGCTCGGCAGGGGGGGCTCTGTGAAGACCCCCACCAAATCAGCTGCTGCGACCCAGGAAGGTCAGAGGTCGCCCAGAGAGGAAGTACCACGGTCGTCTGATGGATCAACTGTGTGTGTCTGTGGTGGTGGTTGGGGGGGTGGTTGGGCCAGTAAAGTGACGGGGGCTCCTCTCCTCCACCCGAGTTCTCAGCTATCAACGCGTCAGAAAGCTGTTTTCCTGCAGAAACGTGGGGGGACCCCCGGTTCTGGGGCGGTTCTGGTGCAGCCGGGTTACAGTGTGTGATGTTGTGTCAACACAGGGAACTAAACCCCCCCCACCCCAAAAGAAAAACCAGAGATACTATACACGGCTTACTAAAGATTAATCGCCCCCCACCTGCTCCACCTAAATAAATCTTCTGGAGGTCCGTAGACGGCGCCAGGGGGACCGGACCAAAACCCCCCGTCCCCCCCCGGCACTTCCTCACGAGTCCTTTCACAGGATTTCAACTCCGCTAACGTCGCCTGAACGTGTTTGATCACGATCTTTTAACCACCGGTAACCATGACGACGGTAACGTGTTTAATCACCATGTTTAACCACCGGTAACCATGACGACGATAACGTGTTTAATCACGATGTTTAACCACCGGTAACCATGACGACGGTAACGTGTTTAATCACGATCTTTTAACCACCGGTAACCATGACGACGGTAACGTGTTTAATCACGATCTTTTAACCACCGGTAACCATGACGACGGTAACGTGTTTAATCACGATCTTTTAACCACCGGTAACCATGACGACGGTAACGTGTTTAATCACGGTGTTTAACCACCGGTAACCATGACGACGGTAACGTGTTTAATCACTATCTTTTAACCACCGGTAACCATGACGACGGTAACGTGCTTAATCACAATCTTTTAACCATCGGTAACCATGACGACGGTAACGTGTTTAATCACAATCTTTTAACCATCGGTAACCATGACGACAGTAACGTGTTTAATCACGATGTTTAACCACCGGTAACCATGACGATGATAACGTGTTTAATCACAATCTTTTAACCATCGGTAACCATGACGACAGTAACGTGTTTAATCACGATGTTTAACCACCGGTAACCGTGACGACGCTAACGTGTTTAACCACCGGTAACCATGACGACGGTAACGTGTTTAACCACCGGTAACCATGACGACGGTAACGTGTTTAACCATCGTAACGATGACGACGGTAACGTGTTTAATCACAATCTTTTAACCATCGGTAACCATGACGACGGTAAGAGAGGAGAGGGTCCATCTCTGGAGGGTTTCACACCGTCACCACCGTAGGACTCTGATCAACCCTCATAGGTGGCCTGAGGTAGCAACAGTAACTAAGGGGCGGGGTTTACTAATTGATTGATAAGTCGATTAAAAAACATCAACATTTTCCAAAACACGCCGATTTCTGCTGTTTCAGACCGGCCCGTCCAGCAGACGGGGACCCCATATGGAACTGGTCCACCCCCAGCTGGACTCCCAGGTTCCAGGTACCTGGTACCAGGCTGCCCCCCCCGCCCCCACCTGAAGGGACGGAGGTTAGTGTTTGATTCTGAAGCGTGGGTTGGTGTAAATCCCCGTCCTGGAGTCCAGTTCTCACGGTTCCACCCCCAAGCAGCGTTTACGTCCCGCAGCACGACCAACACAAACACCCCCCCCGCCATCGTGACCCCGAGTGTTTTAAGTGGGCATAAATCTCCCCGCCAGGCCCACCCAGCCCGCCCCGGGGTCGCCGCCGGGAAGTGGAGGCAGCAGGAGGCGAGTTGCGGCGTTTACCCAGCGGGTCGCGGAGTGGTCGAGATGCCGGTCTCCGTCTTTCACCTTCAGACTCTCTCCTGACCACGTAAATTACACCTGCTGGCTTCACTTTTCCCCCGGGCATGCTGGGATATCTGATCCCCGGCGCCGCAAACCTCACATCTCGGGATAAAGGACGTCGCGTTTCGCCTGATTTAATGGCCGACTTGTCAAAAATAGTTTTGAGTTAAAGAAATCAAAGCTGTGTTCTTCCTGTACCCTCACCTTCCTCCTCCTCCTCGTCCTCCTCCTGCTCCCTACATCCGCCAGCAGCCGACCTCTGACCCCCTCCGTCGTGGGAACATGGTCAGGAGGATGAATCGACGTGACGACTGGAAGGACATTACCACGGCGATGATGAGCCTAGCAGACCGCCAGCACCTGTCGGACCCCCCCCCCCAGGACCGGGCTGAGTCTCTAAAACACAAGACAAAACTTTGATTCTGAGAGAGTTGGTGTTGACGTTTCCTCTGCGTTCCACGGAGCAAAGGCTCGTCTTCACGGTTCAGCTCCAGTAAACTTTATTGGGGGGTTGGAGCTCCTGGTTTTTCTGTTCAGGGGGGGTGAATGTGGAAGAGGACAGTACTTCTCCCCTTCTCCTCGTCTCCCAGACTGTAACTCGAGTCAGTCACTCGGTCAGGAGATGACGGGAAAATATTTACAACCTGCAATCAATCACGGCCGTGGGAACGGCACGGAGACAGAGCCCCCCGGGCCTCCCGGACTCACCGGACTCACCGGACTTATGGAACTCACCGGATTTATCAGACTTATCAGACTCCCTGGACTCACCGGACTCACCGGACTTATAGAACTCACTGGACTTATTGCACTCACCAGACTCCCCGAACTCCCTGAATTTATCAGACTCACCGGACTCACCAGAATTATCAGACTCATCAGACTTACAGACTCCCCGGATTCCCCGGACTAACAGGACTCTCCAGACTCCCTGGTCTTATCGGACTCCCCTGACAGACTTATCAGACGCCTGTCAGCAGAGCAACCCTGTGCAGCCTCTGTACCGGTGATAAGTCCAACGTGTTTGGACTATTTGTCTGAAATAAACATAAATCAGACAAAAACATCTGCACAATAAAAACAGATCGTCCTTTTTTTAAGCGACTTGGGTTGAAGAGAGGGATGAGGCATGTATATATATATATATATATACACATATATATATGTACATATGTATATATATATATATATATATATATGTACATATATATATATATATATATATATATATATATATATATATATATATATATATATATATATATATATATACATATATATATACATATACATATATATATATATATATATATATATATATATATATACATATACATATATATATATATATATATATACATATATATATATATATACATATATATATACATACATATATATATATACATACATATATATACATACATATATATATATATATATATATATTCATATATACAGTATACAATATAACGCGGTTCACCTTTCACGTCTCGCTGCTTCACGGGTTTGCATTGTGCATTGTGTTCTGTATTCTGTCTCCCCGCATTCTGTGTTCAGTCTCCCCGCTTCTTCACTTCCTGTGTGTCAATAACGTTACTGTTTAATATGTACTGTACATGTAGATGTACGTAAAACAGCTTGCAAAATTAAAGTTAGCAAATTTTATCCACAGGATATTTTTAACTTCTGATGTCCAATCTCGCGATTGGTTGAGGAACCGCAGGTCTGGATCCGACCCTAGTGGTCCGGACCATTGGGTCAGAAAAAGAACCACAGGTCTGGTTACAGAGCAGACTGTTTGGACCCCTACCCACGCTGCTCCCTGCTCACTCTACACACTCTATACACAACAATCGATGGTACCAACAGTAACGTTTCCACAAAAACAGTTTGAGGATGAATGTTTCTGAAGGGAGTCTCAGAGTTTAAGAGACTGCAGAGATGTTTCTGGTCTTCAATCCCAGGAAGTTCCCGGTCCAGCTGCTCTCTAAAGCATTTACCCATCATCCCAAACAGCCAACGCCGCGCTGATCAGTTGGATCAATCACCCGGTTACGAGCTGCCAGCCTGATTTATGGATGTTTTCTGTTTGTTTATCGTTTAGAGAGGAATGCCATGGGAATGGTGTGGTCGTCCCAGCAGGAAACAGCTGTTTCACGCCGCCGCCCCCACCCACCTTCAGTTCAGGAGCTGGTGGTACCATTACTAGTATTATTGGTACCATCGCTCCCCCCAAGGTGAAGGTGAAACCTGCTCGGGTCGGAGCTGGAACCAAAAACCTTACAGGTTCATTATGACGTCTATAAATAGTGACTGGGGGATAACAACCATGATGCACCTTGTCCATTACAACCACCCTGAGTCAGTGGACAGATAGGTGGGTTTTTTGCCGAGGTTTGAAGATGCCAGGGTCAGAAATAAGTCGCATCTCAGCGGGGAGGTTATCCCAGAGCCTGAAAGGGGGTGGAAAAGGCCCCCCTCCCCCCCAGTGTTTGTATTTTGACCTCAGGACTTCCAGCAGAAGTTGATCGGTTGACCTCAGCGCTCTACCGGGATCACGGACAGTTAAAAGATCAGATAAATACGAGGGTGCAAGGCCGTTAAGAGCTTTAAAAACGGACATCAGAAGTTTAAAATCAACTCTATAAAGGACGGGAAGCCTCTTCCTGGTCATGTCCACTTAGGACCATTTTAACTTCGGCCAGGAGACGGAACTGGAACAACACATTGTTGACTTGTTTATCAAACCTCAGACGACTGTCAGAGGTCACTCCCAGGTTTCTGAGGGTTGAGCTTTGGGGTCAAGGTGCCGAGGCCGGCCGTCACAGTAAACACAACACATACAGGTTGTGTTGTTGAAGAATCGATCATTGCTTAATATCAGCAATGCACATGGACGACATCATACACCACCTGGACTCCACCACCTGGTGCCACCAGGGTTTTTAAGAGTGTTGAACATCGTATGTCCTCAGATCCTCTAAACATTGTAAATACGTCTCTGATTCAGGTCTCTGTCCTCTGGGCCTAAAAACAGCCGTCATTAAGACATTTTAAAAAAGACCAGTCCAGACAGGTCACTTGTGAACAGCAATACGTATCAAACTTTTCTAAGTCAAATCATAGAAAAAGCAGTTTTTTAACATTTGTTTAACCTCCTGACACCAAATGAAAGTTTTGATGTTTTCCATCTAAATCACAGCACGGAGACGGTCTGGTAAAGGTCCTTAATGACATCCAGTCCGGTACTGATGGTAGCAACATCTCAGTCTTTGTCCTACTGGATCTCTGTGCTGCGTTCAACACGGTCGACCAGAACATCTTTATGGACCGGTTGAAGAACTGGGTCGGACTTTCTGGTACAACACTTGTCTGGTTGGGGTCCGATCTAAAAAACAGGGACTATTTTGTGTCTTTAAGTACAAATAACAGCTAAAAAAATAACATGTGGAGTTCCCCAAAGGTTCAATTCTGGGGCCTCTGTTGTTTAACTTTTACATGAGACCAGGAGACCCGAGTCCTCTTTAACATCAAGAGACCCGAGTCCTCACTAAGACCAGGAGACCCGAGTCCTCACTAAGACCAGGAGAGCTCAAGTTCAAGTACAAGTTAACTTTATTAATACCCGTAGGTAGATTTGTTTTGCAGTAGATGGAAGGCATCTCACACACAATCTCACACACATGGCAGGTACTCACAATGCTAACTAAGAGGATAAAAGCAGATGTTGCCCACAGGGCAAAGAACAATGAATGAATAAAGAAACTAAAAACCAAGGTCAGGCTTTCTAATAAATAGAAATAAATAAGTTAAAAGCAGGATAGACCTCAGTAATAAATAAAAATCGTTAAGATTTGTTTAAAAGAGAGACAGCAGCAGGGACGAAGCTGTTCCTATAGCTTGTGGTCCTAGTTCTGGGGACTTTAAACCTGCGTCCTGATGGCAGTAGCTGGAACTCACTCGCTACGGGATGGGAGGCATCATTGGGAATGGAGCTGGCAAGCCACTGCAACTGTTTAGCATACAGAGACTCCAGGCCCAGCTGTGTTTCCCCAATCAGCCGACCTGACCATTTAATAATTTGGTTTATTAGACCAGAGTCCTCACTAAGACCAGGAGACCCGAGTCCTCACTAAGACCATGTGATGGTGGTGGTTATGGGGTACTGGGTAAGGGTGGTTGTGGGGTTGCCCTCCAACTGGAAGGGTCCTTGTCCAGGACAGAGACTATAAAAAGACGACAAACTCTCCATGACACCACCAACCAACCAGGGTTTCTACCTTTGCAAGAACGGGGACTCCTCAGAAAGCTCACCGGTGATGTCACAGGGGGCGTGTCCAGAGCCAATCCTTCACTCTGATGTTCCATCCCAGAATCCTCCAAGCTTGGATACGCCAGCGGATAAAGTGAACTGTTAGTTCCCCTTCCCTCGGCTCATGTATGTTCCTCTCCTTGTGTGTGTGTTGATCTCGGAGTCGCTCACTTCCAGTAAAGCAAGCTCAGCAGAACAGCGGCAGAGGAAGCTGCTCCGCCTGCACCTCCACCGATAACCTCCACCCAACCTGCTCTCCACACTCATCACTTTCAAGAAGATTTGTTGCGCGAGGTGCTGGAGGTGAGAGTCCAGGGGAAGTTTCAGTGCAACAATAGACACTCGGCCCTGCAGCAAGGCAGCATAAGTGAAACCACCGCGGGTTCCTTCCAGATGCTGATGCTTCATTAGCAGCTCAGAAACACAGAGCTAACGACACCAGATACCAATATTGTCTTATGATGCTGCACTTTAGCAGGAAAGAGGAAGGTTGGTTGAACTCTCTGGTTGAGGTGGATTTAGTTTCGGCGGCAGCGACTTCCTCATGAGTTCATTACGCGCCGCCACTTTTCTGAGGGATTTCCTCTTCTTTTTTAAAGATTTTTTTGGGCTCTAGTGGCCCTTTTTATTGAGATGCAGACTGGAAAGGGGTAGAGAGAGAGAGAACGGGGAAGACACGCAGCAAAGGTGCGCGGGCTGGATTCGAACCCGTAACCGCTGCAGGCGGAGGACTGTAGCCTCAGTACATGAGCCGCCGCTTAACCTACTGCGCCACCGAGCGGCCCAGGGATTTCATCTTCTGTCGTATCCGAAATGTGTAGTGCTCTTGGTCCGTCCTTGTAGGGACGCCGGTGCTGGTTTCAGGGGTGCCAGAGCTGGACTTCACCGATGACAGGACGGACTTTAACCAGGGCCGTTCCAAGTGACACGAGTGGAAACCGCATCTGCAAAGTTTAAGCACCAATGTTTACTGTGGAACATCCCAGAGCACATTTCTGCCCTACGTACTTTTATCGGACAAGCTGCACACCAACATCAGCCAAGCCTACGGGCTAAACCACCGGCACATCTGAGGTGGTCGGACTGTTGGAACCAAAGTGGACCACTGAGGAGGACTCCACCGTTGGAACCAAAGAGGACCACCAAGGAGGACTCCACCGATGGAACCAAAGCTTCTTGGACAACGTCCTTTGGACAGATGAGACAAAACTGGATTTGGACCAGTCCCATCATCACTATGTCCAAAGACACTAAAATTAGTCCTTCAAAGAAAAAAAGGTCACGGGTCCTCCAACAGGACAATAACCCAAAACAAACAACTAGAACCAAAAACTGGACTGTTCTGAAGTGTCCTTCTATGAGTCATGATCTACATCCTGTTGGACATCTGTGGAAACATCTGGAACCTGCAGTCTGGAGAAGAAACCCTTCAGACCTGAGACACCCGGAGACGTTTGTCCACGAGGACCAGAACACCTGTCTACAGGTGGACCAGTGTCCATGAGGACCAGGACCAGAACACCTGTCTACAGGTGGACAAGTGTCCATGAGGACCAGGACCAGAACACCTGTCTACAGGTGGACAAGTGTCCATGAGGACCAGGACCAGAACACCTGTCTACAGGTGGACAAGTGTCCATGAGGACCAGGACCAGAACACCTGTCTACAGGTGGACACGTGTCCATGAGGACCAGAACACCTGTCTACAGGTGGACAAGTGTCCATGAGGACCAGGACACCGGTCTCCAGGTAGACACGTCTCACCGGACTGAAGTGGTCCACCCAGAAGGTTGTGAAACTAAATATTAGGTTGAGGTTTCCGAGCCAGTTTCCTTATTTGTATTTGATGATTCTGTTGTGGTCATTTCTTTTGTTACTGGAAGGATACCAACACACGTGCACGTTCCCCAGAAACTGAAAGGATAGAATTCAGTTATTTATATACTTTTTCAGTTCCCTCTATAAAGTTACTGTCCAACACCCGACCATGACAAACATTTTCAGTGCCCATAACTGCTGAGTCACTCGGAGAGGAAACTAACCGGAGAGGAAAGAGTGTGGGGAGGTTAGCGGCCCGTTTGTACCGAAGCATCCCGACTTCTTCAGGTCCAAACCACCTTGATTCGGGTCTAAATCAGGCCAACCCACCACCTGTGAACGTTACCTGCGAACACAAAAAGTAACAGCAACAGTTACCTTCTTTATTTTAGAGCGATTCCTAGAAAAGGAACAGATAATTGAGCCTAAACTGTTCCTCTTCAACCTTTTCAAGTTGGTTTTTAAACGCTTATCTCAGTTAGGAGACATCAGCTTGTCATCTGATAATTATAGAAATAGATTCAGTTTTCCCAGCTGGTTTCGTTTTTAGGCGTAGTTGGGAGTTGGAGGATGTCCGGCTTGGTGGTTTCAGGAGACGACTCAGATACCTGACTCACAATTAGATACCGGATTTAAACATCAGAAAGTTTAAAAAAAAGGTCCAGCAAGAACAACCACACTTTCTTTATTGAAACGTTTTTTATCACGGAGTGAGTCGGAAGTCCGCACCTCTAACTAAACATACATTTGTTCCTTTATACGCTTTTATGTTCATTTAATTTATTGAAAATCCTCCATACAGCTGTCATGGATGTGAAGTGATGTCTTTTTGTTTCAGACTGTAAATATGTTTAAGTCTGCTGTAGACTTTGTAGAGTTTGCAGGATCTCCTAGTGCCTACGTGGGTTTTCTGTGGGTACTCCGGGTACTCCGGGCTCGTCCCGCAGTCATAAACGTGGATGTGAAGTGATGTCTTTTTGTTTCAGACTGTAAATATGTTTAAGTCTGCTTGAGACTTTTAACTTTTTAGAGTTTGCAGGATCTCATAGTGCAGGGATATTCAAATGGCGGCCCGCGGGCCACATGCGGCCCGCCAGGAGCTTTTATGTGGCCCCTGGTCATATTTCAAAAAAGGGGGTGTTTGTTGTAAAAAAAAAAAAAAAAAAAATTTTAATATTTTTATAACTGGCTACTATGGACTAAAATGGTTGTGCTCAATGCTTAATATAATATTCAAATAAGGAAATCTTGGTGGAAAGTGGTGCTTTGTCATTATGGCTTGTTTTATTAAAAGTAGGTCAATATCAACTTCATTAAGTTTGCACAATGCATGGTTTCAAAATGAACTTGCATTCAAAATAATATTTCTTTATCTGAATATTATATTTAACATTCACAATTACTAAATCTGGAGACAATTAATACATAATTCATATGTAAACTAGATATATTCAAATGTATAATACAAATGTATTATATTTACATAAGTCTTCGTCTTTGAGTGCAAAATACATTTTGAAAACCCCCACATTTTCAAATTGTGCGGCCGTCTCCATACAGTCCTTTTGCAGATGTGGCCCCCGGCCGAATCTAGTTGAATACCCCTGTCATAGTGCCTACGTGGGTTTTCTCCAGGTACCCTATGGGTACTCTGGGCTCCTCCTACAGTCCTAAACATCGATGTGAAGTGTAGATTTTTTTGTTCCATACTATAAATATGTTTATGTCTGCTGTAGACTTTTAACTTTTTGGAGTTTGCAGGAACTCGTAGTGCCTATGTGGGTTTTCTCTGGATAGTCCGGTTACTCCGGGCTCGTCCCACGGTCCTAAAGATGGATGTGAATTGTAAATATTTTTGTTCCAGACTGTAAATATGTTTATGTCATGATCTCAGTGTGCCTACATGGGTTTTTATCCGGGTACTCCGGGTACTCCGGACTCCTCCCAGCAGATCCTCACGACCCTGAATCTGAAGAAGTTGGTCCAGATAACGGACGGATCAGTTCTTTACACCTCACAACATCAGTTAATTACACGGATCCGTGTAATTAATGGATGCAAACTGCTTGTTTATTGGAACCACCAGACTTGTTACCGGAATAACAGCAGACTCAGTTGTTTATGTTGCTGGCTGGTTTTTAAATTGTTTATTCATCATGTAAATTGACAGAAAAGTCCCCCTTTGACTTCCCGGCATCCTGTCAGGCCTCCTCAGCGCATCGGCGCATCGCCTCATCGGCTCATCTCGAGCTATTCTTGTTGTTTCCTTCAAGTGTTTCCTGATTCTTCTGCTTTGTTTCTTGTTTTTTAAGAAAACACTGTGTATAACAGGAAGTGGAAGAAAACAACAGCAAGCTAGCAGTTGACGGCCTGGTTGGGATGGTGTCCAGCTTGGCTGACCTCGTTGCGGCTGTAACGTATCTGGATGACAGATTACTCGGAGTTTCCTGTCAGACGGCAGCTATTGTCCGGCGACCCTCAGCTCCTCCGCTCGGGTTCTGGGGGTTTACACTCCGATGCTGGGTTGTATTTCCCCGTGACTGGACGGGTATTGTTGTCCTGTCACGCCGGCGTCGGCTGTATATCTGTACGTGTTTCTGCTGCTCTCAGTTTCACGGCCCGGCCTTCCCCCTCCATTCCTCCCTCCATTCCTCCATCTGTGCCACAGTCAGCATTATTGTTTTCATTTTTACACATTCCTGATAGTTATCTGACCTCCGGTTCACTTCAAACTATTTTTAGGATGCTGACAACTCATATCTTGAAATCCTGTTCTTTCAAGACACGTTTCCAGCGAGCCGCACCGCTCGGTTGGGACCGGTGCGGCTCGGATCAGTCTGCACCAACGTCCTGGGTGTAGGTCGGATGTCTCCTGCACCTTCCTTTATACGGTTTTATGTTCATTTGATTAATTGAAAATCAGCCTCCATACAGCTGTCATGGATGTGAAGTGATGTCTTTTGGTTTTAGACTGTAAATATGTTTATGTCTGCTTGAGACTTTTAACGTTTTAGAGTTTGCAGGATCTCCTAGTGCCTACGTGGGTTTTCTCCGTGTACTCTACGGGTGCTCCGGGCTCCTTCCACGGTCCTAAACACGGATGTGAAGTGTAGATATTTTTGTTCCATACTATAAATATGTTTATGTCTGCTGTGGACGTTTAACTTTTTGGAGTTTGCAGGATCTCCTAGTGCCCACGTGGGTTTTCCCCGGGTACTCTACGGGTACTCTGGGTACTCCGGGCTCCTCCTACAGTCCTAAACATGGATGTGAATTGTAGATATTTTTGCTCTAGACTGTAAATATATTAATGTCTGCTGTAGACAAATTTTTTAGAGTTTGCAGGATCTCCTAGTGCCTATGTGGGTTTTCTCTGGGTACTCTCCGGGTATTCCGGGCTCCTCCGACGGTCCTAAACGTGGATGTGAAGTGTAGATATCTTTGTTATAAACTGTAAATATGTTTATGTCATGATCTCCGTGTGCATATGTGGGTTTTTTCTTGAGTACTCCGTGTACTCCGGTCTCCTCCCAAGGGCCTAAACACGTGCACAGTGACTCTAATGGCGCTTTTACACTAGTATCTACTCAGCCCGAATCGCCTCGCCTCGGTTTTGCGCTGTTACACTAGTCGAAGCACCAATGTTTCGAGGCGTGCCGAGTAGATACTTTTTCTGTATCTTTCTGTACCTTGTGTACCTTGTATCTCTGTATCTAGGTTGGATGTCTCCTGCACCTTCCCGGGCCGGTTCCTTCTTGGTTCTGCTCATCTGCGATGCGGCCCGGTGCCGAACCAGATATCAGAACCTTTGGTGGTGGAAACGAGAGTGGCTGCGGTTCCAGTACCGGCACCAGCAACACGGGTCCATTTGGCCCGGAAAGCGTTTCTTGGTACACACACACACGTGTCCACCACGCAGTAACAGAAACCAGTCCCTCATTTCTCCCTGAGTGGTCGGAGGAAGTTCCGCGCTCGGCTACTTCCTGTTCTGAGCCGGCAGGTGGGGAAGCAGTCGGCGCCGGGGCGAGAGGGCAGCTACTTGGGGATACCGCCACGTGAGGCCGTGGTTTCCAGAAGTTGCGTAAATGTCTGTAAATGTAAAGTAAGCAGACTTTGAAGAGTTTAAGTGGAAGGGGAAGCCGGGGGGGGCAGGGGGCGCCGGGCTGCCCCGGAGGCTGCTGCTCAGAAAGCAGAGGAATTCCCCAAACAATAACGGACACAAACATGAAACCCGTTGAGACCAAGATGTAAACTGAAGGAGGTGCTGTCCAACACTCGGACCTCTGGACCCGGTACCTGCCAAAGCTCTGACACCAGATAGATGGTATCAGACAGGAAATAACGCTAGTGGACCATCGGTAACTCAACCGTACTGAACTATCCCCTACTGTGGCGGCCTTTCTATTGTCTTCCAGCCGTCTTCCTAACAGTGGTGCTGCCAGGGGGGGCCATGGCCAAGTTAGAAAGTAAAAAAAAAAAAAAAGTATTTCTGAGCCTGTATACTACAACAGTATAATAAAATCCTGCAATGATGGCTTTTAGTTTTGGTTCCACCCCAAGAATTGAAGTGGCCCCTCTGGCCACCCCTATGAAACATTTTTGGAGGCGCCCCTGCTTCCTAATTCAGAGGAGACCTGCGGTCTTGATGTGTTCCAATAAAACAATCACTGTCTGGCTTGTATTGAACAGAGATTTATTAAACTCTCGATCATGCAGTGTCCACAACAAAACATAAGTAAACTTAGGCCTATACGGTAGCTTGTAAATGAAAATAAAGAGAGTGGTTCAAAAACAATACGGCTCTACCCTGTCTCATCAGCTGCACCTGTCCCTCGCTCCTCTATAGGCTACTGTATGTCATTTCCTGGGAGGAGGACCTAATCATATAAAGATTTACGATTAAACTAAAATATAAAAGTAGAGCCATTCATTATTTCACTGTCCATAACTTACAGTATTATTAAAAATAACAATATTCAAGCAAAATAGTTCCAAAAAGAACTAGATAAGTGAAATCCGCGAAGTAGCAACCTTACAAATATTATGCAAGGCTTCAAATTGCGGAGATCAGCCCCGCCCCACCGCGACCCGATTAATTGGATTTGAACAGGAGAAAATGACAAATGATAATGAAAAAAAATACAATAAGTACAGTAGGACAAATTGTGAAATTCAGACTCCGCTCTGTAGAGTTTTTTTCTTCTAAAGCCCGCGGTGCAGGTGTGTTTTATCGAGAGAAGAAAGTAGTTATGGGTAATTGTTGTCGCGACATGCCACCATCGATTATATCTGAGAACTGTAATGACCGATTCATCAAAGGGTCCCGTTCTTGAGCTGCTCGCTGAAGATCATTGGCTGTTCACAGCATTGTTGCTAAGCGACCAATGTTATTGACACACAGGAAGTGAAGAAGCCAATCAAAATGCAGAACACGATGCACAATGCAAATCCCTGAAGCAGCGAGACGTGAAAGGTGAACTGCGTTATAGCGAGGGATTACTGTAGTGAAAAACGAGCGATCAGTTGGTTTTCAGGAGACTCTAACTTAAAGACTCGTGTCTCTTCTCAGCGAGCAGCCGGTGCTGCCGCAGGCTCCTCCCCCACACAGCAGCCACAGTTTGAACCAAGTACTTCACTCTGGATCTGGACCCTAGTGGTCTGTAGAGGACCTGCAGGTCTGGATCTGGACCCTAGTGGTCTGTAGAGGACCTGCAGGTCTGGATCTGGACTCTAGTGGTCTGTAGAGGACCTGCAGGTCTGGATCTGGACCCTAGTGGTCTGTAGAGGACCTGCAGGTCTGGATCTGGACCCTAGTGGTCTGTAGAGGACCTGCAGGTCTGGATCTGGACCCTAGTGGTCCGTAGAGGACCTGCAGGTCTGGATCTGGACCCTAGTGGTCCGTAGAGGACCTGCAGGTCTGGATCTGGACCTGCAGGTCTGGATCTGGACCCTAGTGGTCTGTAGAGGACCTGCAGGTCTGGATCTGGACCCTAGTGGTCTGTAGAGGACCTGCAGGTCTGGATCTGGACCCTAGTGGTCCGTAGAGGACCTGCAGGTCTGGATCTGGACCTGCAGGTCTGGATCTGGACCCTAGTGGTCTGTAGAGGACCTGCAGGTCTGGATCTGGACCCTAGTGGTCTGTAGAGGACCTGCAGGTCTGGATCTGGACCCTAGTGGTCTGTAGAGGACCTGCAGGTCTGGATCTGGACTCTAGTGGTCTGTAGAGGACCTGCAGGTCTGGATCCAGAACAGCTCTGTTTACATGAATCATCAGTTCTGGTTTAAAATCATTCTTCTTCCCTTGTTCGTCGTCATTCTGCCTCCTGGCGGTTCTGACCCGTTTCCATGCAGCAGCTTGATTAGATCTACTGGATCTGGATCAGATCTCATGTCCCAGTCCAGCGTGCAGAACCCGGACCCCCCCCCGGTCGATTCTGCAGAACCAGTTATCACTGCACTTCTGCACTTCTGCAGAAAAGGCCCAGGTGGCTGATGGGAACGGCGCCAGGGACCAACATCCGGGTCCAGCAGGCTACGTGTGGCAGCTGTTGCTCAATCGCCGGGCTTCTACAGAACCGCCGTGGCGTCAGAACAAGTGTTTACGTTTCAGCAGCAGCCCACCAGAACCGGGCCAGAACATAAAAGCAGGGAGAAGCAATGGACTGGCTGTCAGAATGGTGGAATGGTGGAAACCAAGTTTTTGGGTGTCATGCTGGATGAGAATTTAAATTGGAAATCACATATACATCATACAGAGATAAAAATATCAAAAACCATTGCTCTGTTACACAAAGTAAAGGATTCATTGGACAACAAGGCATTGTACATTTTATATAACACTCTGATTGTTCCATCTGACCTACTGTGTTGAAGTTTGGGGAAATGCCTGTAAAACATTTATATTCAATCAATTTTCATTCTGCAAAAAAGAGAATAATCAGTAGAAAACGATATAGAGATCCAACAAATCCATTATTCCTTCAGTTAAAATTGTTGAAATTTCATGAATTAGTAGATTATAGTATTCTGCAAATTATGTTTAAAGCTCATAAAAAAGCTTTACCAATCAACATTCAGAAAAGATTTGAAAAAAGAGAAAGCAAGTATAACTTAAAAGGAACAGAGATTTAAAAAAAACCAAGATTCAGGACAAAATTGATGGAACGTTGTGTTTCTGTGAAAGGAATCAGTTTATGGAACAATCTGAATAAAGAAAACAAAGAATCCAAATCAAACATTACATTCAAAAGAACAATTAAAGCCTGTATGTTAAGTAAATATAATGAAATATGTTAGTTAAGTTTGATTGACATACCCATAGCCGGCGGTAATTTTATTTTATTTTAGTTTTTTATTTACTTAGTTGTTGTTTTTTTTTATTTGTTATTTATGTCATTTGTGAATTTATCTCTTGGAAAAAGGGGCAGATCAGATACGATTCTTCTTCTTTCTGCTCCCTTTTCATTCACAATTTATGAACATTTGTATTTGTATTGAATTGTTTGTTTTATTTTTTTAATGAAATAAAGAATAACATGAAAAAATGAAATGAAATGAAATGATTTCACACTTTTAATGTTTTAAAAACATTAAACATAAAACCGTTGAAGTGTTGACAGATCGTCATTGGCTGTGACAACTGCCAATCAGAAGGCCCCGCCCCCCAAAAACTAGCTGCTTTAAAGGGGACCTATTATGGCATCTAATGCATATTTTAAACAGGCCTTGAATGTCTTAAAAACAAGCTTTTGATTGTTTTTGCTAAATAAATTAGAAATTCAGCCTCTGAGCCATGTCTTTATCTTCCCATTCTCTAACCTCATTATCTATGTGGGATTCTGAGTGGGCGGGGCTATGATAATGAGGCTCTGTGCTGATTGGCTGCCTGAATGACGCGTAGCAGGGGAGGGCACAAAGCAAGTTTTTACAACCAACAACAGAGCAATTTCATTGTCTAGCTCGAACAGACGCCATCACGATACACCGCTACAAAAAAATGGCAGAAGCTCCGGCCGGCGGAGTTGTTGTTGTTGTTCCGGCCAGAGTTAGATGTGGGCGTTTCACGCATCGCTCCCGTTGTTACGTAACGAAAGGGAGCAGAATCTGAACGGCTCGTAGATCCACATCACACTGGACGGCTCATCCGGGCGGCTGTACAGACACTGCAGAATTTGGTTGCTTTCCTCCTTCTCTGAGTTGGCAGGCTGAGGGGAGACCTACGGTGGCCGAGACATTGCTGAAAATTAAAGAAACCCTGCAAATAAAAAGAAACGTCGCTGCAAATAAAATAAACGCTGCAAATAAAAACAAACGCCGCTGCAAATATAAACGGAAGTGAATTACCGGGGACTATTTTTGCTGATGCACCTGTGTTTTTTACGTGAGAGGAGAAGAAGAAGACGAAGAAGACGTAAGTGAAAAGGAAGAAATAAGAACAGCGAGAAGAGCGAGGAATAAGAGGAACAACGAACGAGAAAATAAGTGAAAAGGTTCAACGTCGCTACGTGTAATTTTTAATGTGCAACACGGTGCATCGGCAAAAATAGTCCCCGGTAATTCACTTCCGTTGTGGCTTTTTTATTTGCGTAATTTTTTTATTTTATTTGCAGCAGGGTTTCTTTATATTTGCAGCTTTTCTTTTATTTGCAGCGGCGTTTCTTTTTGTTTGCACCGTTACTTTTATTTTCAGCAATGGCGGGTCTCAGCCACCGTAGAGACCACTTTATATATGTTAAAGCAAGAGAAAACATGTTTTTCATAATAGGTCCCGTTTAAACATTTTACCTGATGAGATCTATAAGAATTCACCTTTTACAGTTGCCATGGAAACATAATCTGAATACAGAGACCAAAACTATTGGACATTTTAACTCAGAGGTCAAGGGTTCCGGACCCTAGTGGTCGGTACAGGAACCGCAGGTCCAGATCCAGATCCTAGCAGTCAGGACAGGATCCGAGGAAGAGGAGCAGCTGGTGATGTCATCAGCCGGAGGGAACGCAGTCAGACAGGTTTAGCGCGCTAGCGCCGCTAAAAATACCTGCAGCTCTGTTGCAGCACGCCGTCCCCAAAGATCCAGACGCTTTACCTTCGTGTTTCACACCTTCTCCCATAGCTGAACGTGACTCGCCTGTAGGCTGGTGAACCCGTGGTGGAGATATTAGCCTTGAGCGGCGCTACCGCTCGTGGATAATATCTCTAGACTCCCATGTGTGAGATATTAGCCTTGAGCGGCGCTACCGCTCGGGGCTAATATCTCTAGACTCCCGTGTGTCAGATATTAGCCTTGAGCGGCACTACCGCTCGTGGATAATATCTCTAGACTCCCATGTGTAGCCATATTAGCCTTGAGCAGCGCTACCGCTCGTGGATAATATCTCTAGACTCCCGTGTGTCAGATATTAGCCTTGAGCGGCACTACCGCTCGTGGATAATATCTCTAGACTCCCATGTGTAGCCATATTAGCCTTGAGCAGCGCTACCGCTCAATGCTAATATCTCTAGACTCCCATGTGTAGCCATATTAGCCTTAAGCAGCGCTACCGCTCAATGCTAATATATCTAGACTCCCATGTGTAGCCATATTAGCCTTAAGCAGCGCTACCACTCAATGCTAATATATCTAGACTCCCATGTGTAGCCATATTAGCTTTAAGCAGCGCTATTGCTCAAGGCTGATATCTCTAGACCCCCGTATGTAGAGATATTAGCCTTAAGCAGCGCTACCGCTCAAGGCTAATATCTCTAGACCCCCGTGTGTAGAGATATTAGCCTTGAGCGGAGCTACCGGTGACAGTGGCGTGCACAGATAGACCAGGTGGTGCTAAAGCACTTGCCCGTTGCCCT
The DNA here is from genome assembly GCF_033807715.1 of Cololabis saira. Classification (NCBI taxonomy): domain Eukaryota; kingdom Metazoa; phylum Chordata; class Actinopteri; order Beloniformes; family Belonidae; genus Cololabis; species Cololabis saira. The sequence goes on from NC_084590.1 coordinate 46,470,948, forward strand.
CTGGACCAAGCAGGTGCCCTCCTCAACGTTAGTTGTTTTTTTTTTTTTTTAAATAAAACATTAAACACACACTCACACACACACACCCGTGCCTTGCTGTCTGCTGTCTGCAGAGCTGCACAGTGTACTGAACTACCAGGTAACATATACATGAATCGAGTGTATTGTTTGCCCCCTAAGCCTCAGTTGCCAAGCTATAAGCTTATTTGTCTCTGTTGTGAAGTAGCCTGTCTCATACAGCGCCAAACAGCCGAGCCTAAATTAGCCGACTGCCCACCTGCTTAACAAGCTAGACGCTAGCCATAATAATCAACACTTTGGGCTGGTGGTACCAAAGCGTCATTATCTGACTACCTGGGAATGAGAACCGCGTGGAGTCAATCTTGCTTTGACACTTGCAGTGATTTATTTGCTAAATAATAATAAATAAATAATAAATAAACAGAAAAAGTAGATGTCTGCCTTGTTGTAGCCTAATCTCAACAATCAGTCTTCATACTGTCGGCCTCTTTTCATTTACCAATTGCAGCATGCCCAGAAGGGACAGACTTAAGAAGGAGACAGAAAGGGAGCAGCCCAGGGGAGCAGCTCTCTGCTCACCTGGATAAAGCAGCCATCTAAGGATGATGAGGAGACAGAAAGGTCAGAGTCAACATCAGAGTCATGTTCACTGTTTAGGGCAGGGGTGTCAAACTCATTTTGCTTGGCGGGCCGGATTGGACCAATTTTTTTCTCGCGGGCCGCACGCTCAAAATAAAAAAAACGGTGCAAACTTTTTTTTTTCTAATTCTTTTTTTTTACTATTGTTATCTAATCCAATATCAGTTTAGTTAATTTTAAAGGAAATATGCACTTTGTTAACACTCTAATTATGTAAAATATATTTCTTCAGGATCTTTTCTTGAAATTTCTTGTTTTTTTTTTATACTTTAAATATAATTTTACAAAGATAAACAGAAACAAGTATGTTTTTTTTATATTTCGCTTTTTTATAGGAAATTTAATTAAAAGCAAAATCTTTCTTATTACATCCGAGAGTGTTTCTTTGTGATTTAGAGATTTTTCCAGTACAATTAAGTGTATTTATTGGAAAGAATTGGCGCAGATATTTACGCCAGTGTGCCGAAAAAGTCAGCACTTCTCTTTTAACTGTTTTACTTTGTCACTATCCTCGTATTCAAAACTGAAATTCTCCGAATAAATATCTTCTATCATCTTTTTTAGCAGTGATATTTTTCCTGCGAAAATATATAATAGTAGTCGGTTAATAAAAATAAACGACCGTCTACAAAGAAATAAAATCAGCAAATGCATTCTAGAAAACTAAAAAAATGTTGATAGGCTATTATTAAAACTTTGACAATGATAAATAAATACCCTATTAAAATGTGTCTGCAGAAAGCTCTGTAGTAGGAACTTGAAGTTAGGCCATGGCAGTTACAGCCTGGTGTGGTGAGTCTTAGCGTTGTAATGCATTGACTCTTGTCACCAAGCAGTCTTACTCAAATAAACATATTCTATTCTCTCTGCTGTCCTGCAACAGGCCATCTACCAGCATGAAAGATGAGGGACATACACATAGCAGAGAGGCAGAAATGTCAGCGTCCAGAGCAGCCCCAGGTTCATGGACAGTTACAGAAACATTGGTCTCTGGTAATCAAAATGAGGGAGAGATCCTCAAAGAACAAGAGAAACATGAGCAAGAACCAGCTGTTTTATTATGCAATATCCGACAGATCCTGTTGAAGCATGTTGAAGCATTTTTACATTAAGTGCAATGACAGCTAAATTCACATGTGCTGCAGTGTTAGGCCCTTGTCAACCAGATATGACATATCCCAAAAATGCTGAGGGGCGGTCGTTCTATAAACAATGGTTTTCTGGGAATGTGTGGCTGGAATACTCGCCCACTGCTGATTCAATTCACTGTTTTAGTTGTCGGCTTTTCCTCTCTGAAGAAAAATATAAAAATAGAACAGCATGGACGACAGATGGCATGAAAAAGTGGAATACTGCTACTACTTTGTTTCAATATTGTGTGGAAATGTGTTGATTTCTAATGGTTATTTGAGATAACCGGTTAATTGAGATAACAGACTGAGGCCCCGTTTACACAGGGCAAAAGCTGTGGCGTTTTCATGCATTTTGGCCGTTCGTTTACACGAAAACGGAGGTTAAAGCCCCCAAAAACGATCATTTCTGAAAACTCCGGCCAAAGTGGAGATTTTCAAAAACTCCGTTTTCACGTTTGCGTCTAAACAGAGAAAACGGAGGAAAACAGAGATTTACTTCACATTAT